>NW_027456987.1:45000-213336 GCF_040206685.1 Ascaphus truei | reverse complement strand
CCCCCACCACACACAAAATCCCCCCCACACACTCAATCTCCCCCCCCCAACACACACAATCCCCCCCCACACACAAACACACACCCCCCCACACACAAACACACACCCCCCCACACACAAACACACTCAATCCCCCCCACACACACTCACTCAATCCCCCCCCCCATACCTTGTGACCTTGAGCAAGTCACGTTATCTCCCTGTGCCGCAGGCACCAAATAATAGATGTATGTGTAGGGATGTGGTAGGAGCCTCATATGTGTGTTCAGTTGGTGTTTTGACTGTTCAGGAGAGGTCATGTGGAGGTCTGCGCTGATGCAATAGCTGTGAGTCTGTGCAGCTCAAGGCAGAGAAGCTCCGCTGAGGAACTACAACTCCCATGAGCTCCTGGGCAGTCACCTGACTTGAGGAGCCAATCGGAAGGCTAGAATTACGGGAGGAGGAAAGGGAAGCGTGGGGGAGAGGCTAGTCAGAGGGGATCTGGAAGGTAACGAGGAGGGTGTATGCGTGCAGGGGGTCCGTGACCCGCCTGCATAGGCTAGCATTACCCCGCAGGCCCTTAGGAGAAACCCCTGAGTCACAGTGTGCTGCTGTGCTGCAGGGACGGCCATAGTGCTAGCGATCAGTCACCTTACTGTGTACACAGTTAGGGACAAGCGTGCGGAGCAGGTTTGCTGGTGAGCTGCTTGGGACCAGACAGCTGCACTGCGGACATCCCAGACAAGCAAGGATTCGGCTGATCCTTTTCCAAGTATTACCGGTCACCGCCGTGACCGGAAGGTAGTAGATACGTCAAGTGCACCAACACCGGTCAACAGGCGCTGATCCCGCCTTAGGCATAACTATAGGGAGACACTAGCGAGTACACACCGCTATCGTACTATTACACGGACACGGTGTGTGGGGCACGCGGTGACGGGATAGAGACACTCATAAGAGCGTGGCTGAGCCACTATTGTACAGGACAATAATCCCTAGGGTGTGGCCGAGCCACTGATGTTAGAAGGACATTATCCGTTAGCGGTGTTAGGGTATGATAGAGTATAAGTATAGTGTTATAAGATAAGTGTATGCATATTGGGTTATTGCCACGGTTCATATAGAGTATAAGTTTATTATTGCACATAGTAAAGTTGGTTGCATCGCATTGTATCGGTGTGTTTCTTGCCCAGGGGAATCTTACATGACGGGATCCTGGGTAAGTGGAGGCGCTGCGCTAATAAGTGTTACCCCAGGCTCCCAGCTAGCGGAGGCTCAGATCTCCTGGAGCCGCAGGTGCGCGCAGTTACCCGAAGTCGCTTAGAGTGTCAGAAAAAGGCTACAAATGTCTTTTTTTATATAGCGCCATTAAATGTACATAGCGCTTCCCAGCAGTAATACATGTGACAATCATATAAATTACAAATAACAGGTCATGGGAATAAGTGCTTCAGACATAGATTGTAAGCTCTATGGGGTAGCGGCTCGCGCCTGCAAACATTCTATGTACAGCACTGCATACACTGGCGGTGGAAACATTACTACTGTTTTATATCAGACCTGACTGCTGATATAAACAGGACTTTAAAATCAGTTGCGATTCATAGAAAACCAGTGTGATCTGCTGGCTTCTATCTAGGTGACGCTAGAGGGTGAGAGGGTGAGAGGCTGGTGTTGCTGTTTAGGGGGCGGGAGAAGAAATCATGGCGCCCTCCTCCCGTGTGAGGCAGGACAGTGATAGCCACGCGCGGACCCCCCGGTTACCTGGCTGCAGGCAGGCTTGCGGACCCCCCCGGTTACCTGGCTGCAGGCAGGGCTTGCGGACCCCCCGGTTACCTGGCTGCTGGCAGGGCTTGCGGGGCAGGGCTTGCGACCCCCAAATACGTGCTGAAGGCAGGGCTTGCGGACCCCCGGTTACCTGGCTGCTGGCAGGGCTTGCGGACCCCCCGGTTACCTGGCTGCAGGCAGGTCTTGCGGACCCCCCGATTACGTGGCTGCAGGCAGGGCTTGCTGACCCCCCGGTTACCTGGCTGCAGGCAGGGCTTGCGGACCCCCCAGTTACGTGGCTGCAGGCAGGGCTTGCGGACCCCCCGGTTACTTGGCTGCAGGCAGGGCTTGCGGACCCCCCGGTTACCTGGCTGCAGGCAGGGCTTGCGGACCCCCGGTTACCTGGCTGCAGGCAGGGCTTGCGGACCCCCCCCGGTTACCTGGCTGCAGGCAGGGCTTGCTGACCCCCCCCCGGTTACCTGGCTGCAGGCAGGGCTTGCGGACCCCCCCGGTTACCTGGCTGCAGGCAGGGCTTGCGGACCCCCGGTTACCTGGCTGCAGGCAGGGCTTGCGGACCCCCCCCGGTTACCTGGCTGCAGGCAGGGCTTGCTGACCCCCCCCGGTTACCTGGCTGCAGGCAGGGCTTGCTGACCCCCCGGTTACCTGGCTGCAGGCAGGGCTTGCGGACCCCCCGGTTACCGGGCTGCAGGCAGGGCTTGCGGACCCCTCGGTTACCGGGCTGCAGGCAGGGCTTGCGGACCCCCCCGGTTACCTGGCTGCAGGCAGGGCGTGCGGACCCCCCGGTTACCTGGCTGCAGGCAGGGCTTGCGGACCCCCTGGTTACCTGGCTGCAGGCAGGGCTTGCGGACCCCCCGGTTACCTGGCTGCAGGCAGGGCGTGCGGACCCCCCCGGTTACCCTGGCTGCAGGCAGGGCTTGCCCTTGGGGCACCCGGTCAGCCCCGCACACGGTGAAGGTGTGAGTGTCGTCGCTCAGCCGCACGGTGACGCCGCGCTCCGGGCCGTACGTGCAGCACCCGGCCCTGCATCCACACCAGGCCCACCTCCAGCCCGCCGGCTCCTTTCTCCAGCCAGAAGGAACCGGGCCGCCGCCGCACGCATTCCCTCAGCCGCCCCGCTAACATATTCACCGGCGGGGAGGTAACCTGGAAGCCGGGCCGCGCTGCAGGCCGATCTCCGGCGGCCGCCATGGTCGCCATGGAGACAGCAAAACTGGCGCGCCTTTTCTGACATTGACAGGGGACCAATCGCGGCTACTGTACGAGAGCAGCAACCAATCATAGGAGAGGGGGGCTGGGCTGGTGACCCTGCATTAACCCCTTCCAGGCTGTTAGTGTGACAACCCTCTATAAAGACGTGTCTCTGTGTAATAAACCAATGTCAGAACAATACATGGCGCGCCTGTGTTTGTGTTTATTAAGCAGCAGTGTCACATATTCCAACATCTTTTTATAAATGTCAGGGGTCAAGTCTGCACTATGTCTGACCCCCATACAGGGGAAAGTGGTTCTTGGGTGAGCCATACTCCAGCTAACAGTAAACAATAATAATAATGACAACAACAAATATAATAAAGTTAATCTTATACTATATTAGTGAAAGCACTGTATGTTTGCCTGCCTGGATGTCCGGTGTCCCTAGGGAAATCTCATTGGTCCCTTGGGTCGCCCGCCCCCGCACACCTCTCATTGGCCTGAGGCGGAGTGACGGCCCACACACACACAACACAGCAGCTCTATACACACACACACACACACACACACACACACACACACACACACACACAACACAGCAGCTCTACACACACACACACACACACAACACAGCAGCTCTATACACACACACACACACACACACAACACAGCAGCTCTATACACACACACACACACAACACAGCAGCTCTATACACACACACACACAACACAGCAGCTCTATACACCACACACACACACAACACAGCAGCTCTATACACACACACACACACAACACAGCAGCTCTATACACACACACACACACACAACACAGCAGCTCTATACACACACACACACACACAACACAGCAGCTCTATACACCCACACACACACACACACAACACAGCAGCTCTATACACACACACACACACACACACAACACAGCAGCTCTATACACACACACACACACACACACAACACAGCAGCTCTATACACACACACACACACACACACAACACAGCAGCTCTATACACACACACACACAACACAGCAGCTCTATACACACACACACACACACACACACACAACACAGCAGCTCTATACACACACACACACAACACAGCAGCTCTATACACACACACAACACACACACACAACACAGCAGCTCTATACACACACACACACACACACAACACAGCAGCTCTATACACACACACACACACACACAACACAGCAGCTCTATACACACACACACACACACACAACACAGCAGCTCTATACACACACACACACACACACACACAACACAGCAGCTCTATACACACACACACACACACACACACAACACAGCAGCTCTATACACACACACCACACACACACACACAACACAGCAGCTCTATACACACACACACACACACACACACAACACAGCAGCTCTATACACACACACACACACACACAACACAGCAGCTCTATACACACACACACACAACACAGCAGCTCTATACACACACACACACAACACTGCAGCTCTATACACACACACACACACACACAACACAGCAGCTCTATACACACACACACCCTCTGTCCGCCCCCCTCCCCCCCCCCTCACGTGCGCCATCCTGCACTGGCTCCGGACGGGAAGCGCGGCCCTCCTACCCAGCCGCTCCCTTACCTCCCCGGGCGCTACCCACCCGCTCAGGTAAGTCACTGTGCGTCCCGCCTCAGCCTCAGGCCCACTGCGCGTCCCGCCTCAGCCTCAGGCCCACTGCGCGTCCCGCCTCAGCCTCAGGCCCACTGCGCGTCCCGCCTCAGCCTCAGGCCCACTGCGCGTCCCGCCTCAGCCTCAGGCCCACTGCGCGTCCCGCCTCAGCCTCAGGCCCACACAGGGCGCTTCCTACCGCCGCTCAGCCAGACGCCACATCGAGCGGGGCGCCGGGGGGGGGGGGGGGGAGCGTGAGTCTTAGGCCCACACAGGGCGCTTCCTGCAGCCGCCCTGCACGCCTCACTCAGCAGGACGGCACATCGGGGGACCAAGCGGCCGCCCGGGGGGGGGGAGCGCGAGTCACAGGGAACGGGGGGGGGGGGAGTCACGGGGAACGGGGGGGGGGGGGGGGAAATGCCCATACATAAATTATGACAATACATATGCCCACCGCTCTCCACCCCCCCCCAATCCCCTTTCCCCCCCCCACTCCCCCTTCCCCCCCCCCCCCCGCTCCCCTTTCTCCCCCCCGCTCCCCTTTCTCCCCCCCCCCGCTCCCTTTCTCCCCCCCCCCCGCTCCCCTTTCTCCCCCCCCGCTCCCTTTCTCCCCCCCCCGCTCCCCTTTCTCCCCCCCCCGCTCCCCTTTCTCCCCCCCCCGCTCCCCTTTCTCCCCCCCGCTCCCCTTTCTCCCCCCCCCCGCTCCCCTTTCTCCCCCCCCCCCGCTCCCCTTTCTCCCCCCCGCTCCCATTTCTCCCCCCCCCGCTCCCCTTTCTCCCCCCCCGCTCCCCTTTCTCCCCCCCCCCGCTCCCCTTTCTCCCACCCCCCCGCTCCCCTTTCTCCCCCCCGCTCCCCTTTCTCCCCCCCCCGCTCCCCTTTCTCCCCCCCCGCTCCCCTTTCTCCCCCCCCGCTCCCCTTTCTCCCCCCCCCGCTCCCCTTTCTCCCCCCCCCTCCCCTTTCTCCCCCCCCCCTCCCCTTTCTCCCCCCCCCCCGCTCCCCTTTCTCCCCCCCCCGTTTCCCTTTCTCCCCCCCCCGCTCCCCTTTCTCCCCCCCCCGCTCCCCTTTCTCCCCCCCCACTCCCCTTTCTCCCCCCCGCTCCCCTTTTTCTCCCCCCCCGGCTCCCCTTTCTCCCCCCCCGCTCCCCTTTCTCCCCCCCCGCTCCCCTTTCTCCCCCCCTCGCTCCCCTTCTCCCCCCCCCCCCCCCGCTCCCCTTTCTCCCCCCCCCCCCGAAACCTTTACAACAAATACTCACCTATTGTTCCACGAGTTATAAATAATACTACCTATTACGCATTTACATCCCGGGCAACGCCGGGTCTCTCAGCTAGTAAATAATAATAATGAAAGATGAATAAATAAATCCTAATGAAAAAGAAATAAGTAGCACCAAACATAATGACAATATTTGTTTGATGTTAACATTTAATAATATGTAACGTATAAAGCACCAAACCCCTACTCTCTCCACCAGAAGTACAAGGCTAATTTCATTTAAAATAGATTGAAGCAAAAGGTGACACTGTGCTCATTTGCATGTCATTTCCCAGAGTCCCTGGCTGCAGTGGAAGCTGTATGGGATAATGGTGAAAAGCAGGGTTGCAGACCTGTCTGAGACATGTGAATGTGCTCACAAGGGAGATTGTTATTTCTCTTTAGTTCATAGTCATTTTTAGAGCAAAGATCAGCAACATTTTGCCTAAGACGACATTGTTTAGGATATTTACTAAATTGTACTAGGCCAGCAAGGCACTTTACAATGCTGTACAGTAACTAAGGCCCGGGCCATAGAGGGGTGGGGAGAGCGGTTGCGCGCTAACGCTGAGGCTCGCCTGCTTAAGTCAGCCCGATTCCACGGAGCCAGCGTGCGCGAAGGGAGCCGGGGGGAGGTGGTTGGAGGCGGGGCAGTGACGTCGCTGGGCCAATCGCCCGCGATGCACTGACGTCAATGTCACGGCGCCGTGACGTTGACGCTGCTTAAGGCTGATTGGATGTTTTCAGCCGACAGCGCGCTGAAAAACAGCTTGGCGCTCGGCTGAAAACTCCAAAGCCTGAGCACGCCCGCGGACGCTCGCATGAGCCCCCTCTCAAGGCATCCTCATTGAGGATGCAGGGGCTCAGCGCGGAGCGTCCGCACGCCTCAGCGCTGCTTGTCCTTCTATGGACGCAGCCTTAGACTCCTTACAGACTATTCACTTGAGTGGACCATAAAGTGTCTTATAGAGGGAACTCTAAGGTGTCTTAAGATGCATTAAGATATATTATGTATGGAAATCTTTATTTATATAGCGCTTTATAAGAGAGGCAATACAGTACAGGGAATTATAGTACAATAAGTGCAACAAACAAAATCAGACAATAGGAAAGGAAATCCCTGGCCTGCAGAGCTTACAGTCTTAATGCTAGATCCATGGAACTCTGTTGTGTTTACGCTAATAACGGGACATTCCTGAAATTGGTACCTGACCCTGTGTGGAAGGCAGAGACACAGGGGCAGTGCCTGCCAATATCATAAAGAGCAGTGCACTTCCTATTTAGTAGAAGTGTGTGTCAGAGTTAAGAGTTCAGTCCAGAGTTAGAGTCTGCTGAGTCTGTCACCTGGCTGGCCCAGGGTGACAGAGAGAGCCTATATCAATTGGCCGTTGGAGAAGGGGAGCCATCAGCCTCTGAGTAGAGCTGATGCAACCTTACTTAGGGAGGTGGACCAATTCCTCTCACCCTGTTTAGGGGGCGAGGGAAGAGCTAGCCCCACCCTGGGTGCCCTTGACCTGGGGTGGTGGCAGGGACACAGAGACCATCCTGAGGGAGAGCAGTCCTGTGTGGAGGAAGACACCCTGTACCTGATTGACAGTCTTGTTGCTGCTATTCTGCTGCTGTGAATAAAGAGCTGCGGCTGCTTTTAAAGATATACAGTGTGAGACTGGAATCTCTCATCCCCGGGGGGGGGGGGGGGGACGACTCTCTGGAAGGATTCCACCCGTATTCCTGGGGCTCAGAGATGGAGGTGCTGCACCATTAAATGAGACGAAGGCATTCACCCCAGAAACCTGATCCTATCATCCCCCATACCATCGCGGGAGACTCAGGCCCCCCTGTTGCCAGCAGGTATGCACCACACTCAGACACGTAGCCAGGCCCTAGTACAGAGGAGGGGGCCCGATCTGCGATTGGCCCAGGGAAGGGGGGCTACATTGGGAATGGCTGTTACTTTTCTTCATATTAATGGGTATCCTCAAAGCTAATGATATGCCAAAATGACGTCCATTAGCAAAACTACAATTGTTTCTTCACTTTTTCTGCTTGATGAATAGGGTGACCAGATTTCGAAAATGAAAAACCGGGACACCTTAAAAAATAATTTATTAAACAAATTACATCACGTGACACCTCCTGTTGCCATGACAATAAGACACTCTGATGCCCCTGCAGTGTTAGTGTGTATAGAGATGGGGGCTTTGCTTGGGCCCTTCAACTCTTACAGCCAGGGCATTATTGGCCAGGAATGCCCAGTTCGGAGGGGATTACTACTTCAAAATGTATTTGATTCGTAACAACATCAAAAAACTGTAATACCAATAACTAACAACCACAGACAATGGTAATCTAAACCATCAAATAAAATGTCTACGGCCCTTGTTCAAGCATGTTTGCGGTACTTACCAGATAAATCAGTGCCTGCAATCCACGACTGTATCCGCCTCTCCGAGCGTCTGTAAGCAATCCAGCGTTCCTGGTGTGTGGCTGAAGAGGTGAGGGACTCCCTCCTCTCAAACGGAAAAGAAGAGCAAAAAATAGAGTTGGAACATACCTATCATACAGGGATGAGAGAGAGAGACAGAGAATGAGAGAGAGACAGAGAATGAGAGAGAGACAGAGAATGAGAGAGAGACAGAGAATGAGAGAGAGACAGAGAATGAGAGAGAGACAGAGAATGAGAGAGAGACAGAGAATGAGAGAGAGACAGAGAATGAGAGAGAGACACACGGAGAGAGAGACACACACGGAGAGAGAGACACACACGGAGAGAGAGAGACACACGGAGAGAGAGAGACACACGGAGAGAGAGACACACACGGAGAGAGAGACACACACGGAGAGAGAGAGTCACAGAGAAAGAGAGAGACAAAAGTAATGTACTGTATAACCATTATACCGTACCCCCTAGTATTCGTGTAATCATTGTCCCACACCCCCTATTACTCACGCTTTGGCAATACTGAAATGTTCTTTTGTCATGCCAATAAAGCTGATTTGATTTGAGAGACACAGAGACACACAGAGAGAGACAGAGACACAGAGAGAGAGAGAGACACAGGGGCCTATTTAGTAAGCGTCGATAAGGCTGCGTCTATAGTATTTCAGACGGAGGGAAGGCGCACACACGCTGCAATACACTTGCTGAAGCCTGAGCTTTTTAATGGCTTTGCAGGGTATGCAGCGGGCGCGATTTGGGGGCGTGGCAATGAATATTTGGAGGCGTGGCAATAACGTTCCGGCGCGGACGTCACTTCCCTACCTCACATCCCGATCCACCGGCATTTTTTCAGATGCAGAATCTGAAGCACTGTGCAGACAAGAAGAAAAACGCACACAATGCGCACCAGAGATTAAAATATAGTAAATTATTTATTAATAAAACAAGAAATAACCGAGGGGATCCAACCCCACCTCAGTACATATGCGTCACAGATCCGGGTTCGGTTACAATGAACACAAACCACATGAATAATCAAATATAACTAAATGAAACTAAATCTATAAACAACATGACAAACGGTATATAAAATAATAAAAAGGAAGACAGTGTTCAATAAAACGGGATAAAGGAATCCTGGATTGGCTAAAAATATAGCTAAACAGCTGCCTGAGGCTGACAGGGGGAGACGGAGATTTACACTGAAGCCCAGAGCGGGTTCCGCGGCGAACGTATTGGGATCCGGACTGCGCCACCGCAGAGATGTTACCACCGCCCGAGCTCCCTGCAAACGCCATCTCGGCCTGTCAGAATACGCGCAGAGTCACCTGTCGTGACACGTCGGTTTATGTGTCTTTTTCAGTACAAAAACTTGTGATCAAACTTACCAGAGTGCTGTCTCCTGATCTCGTGCTTCAAACGGAATCGTGTGGTTTATTATTGCTTTATGGGACAAGCACCCAATTTTTTCTACATGCAACTGGAGTGCCGGCTGCTTCTGTGGAATATATATATATATAATTATATATATGCCAGGCCAGGACGCAAGATGCAAAACCTGCGCAATACTCTACACAGCGGACACAATACAAATACCACACAGGAATCGGGAATACAAAATCAGAGGAAGGTTCACCTGTTCCTCCAGCAATGTCGTGTTCCTCATCATGTGCATGAAATGTCCAGGGGGCTGCTACTACATAGGTGAGACGGGGCAGGGGCTAAACAAGAGAATGAACCTGCATCGCACAGCATCACACGCGGAACAAGAGACAGTCCTGTCGGCGAACATTTCTCTGACTCTGTCCATAAGATGGACGATCTGGGGGTTGCCATACTCAAAGTTAATCTTAAAACACCGAAATAGAGATGGTTGCACGAATAGAAATATATGCAACTGTTCGGGACACTTAGCGGTGGCCTAAACAGAGATCGAAATTTTATGAGTCATTACTGACACAAGTGAACTCTCTTCCCATGAGCGCTAAAGGCCATGTCTGTACATACTGTGCTATATGTATGCACACACAGCTGTCTCTTACACATACAAATACTCCTTGTTTTTCCATCCCTATACACCAATAGGGACCACATAGTATCTACACACACTTTTAGTTTTGCTACAATCTCTCACATTTCCACACCTACCCACACAATTTATATTAACTCCCACTCCACACACACACCTTTTGTAAAGCACTGTATAAACTGTGGGCTCTCCATTCATTTATATTCACACAGATACACACACACACACACACACACACACACACACACACACACACTCTTACATCACTAACTTTCAGGAACCATTTAACACCTCTAGCCATAAATCACATTCACACAAGGGGGGGGGGGGGGAGAAGGGACAAGCACAGATAACATTCCAAGAGACACTGTTTTTAAGTATACCCTTTGCTTGCTTCATTCATTGTAACACCGCCAGAAGAAGAGATCAGCGTATCTCGAAAGCTCGCACAAATAAAAGCATTTCGTTAGCCACAGAACGGTATAGTCTATTTATTTTTTGATTTTATATATATATATATATATATATATATATATATATATATATTTTTTGCATGTCATTTCCCAGAATCCCTTGCTGCAGTGGAAGTGCTGTATGCTGGTGATAATGGGGAAAGGAGGGGTTGCAGACCTGCCTAAGACATGCAGATGAGCATACAGTTGTATTTGCATATTTGCTTTCCTGTGGAGGGTTTTTGTCACTTTTTTTACTCACCATAACTTAACTCAGTATTATGGTATAGCCTATCCCATAGCCTCTTTGCATACCCAGTTAAATCAACCCCACACTGATGAGACCCATTAAGGTCGAAACAGCTGTCTGTGGGTGGTTTTCTGGGTATGCACCTTAACCCTGGCTGTGCTCAAAGCTGTGACCATGCAGCAAGCTTAAGCCTATAGGGAACCATGTTAAAAATGGTTTTTGAGGCAAAAAGTGACACTGTGTGCTCATTTGCATGTCATTTCCCAGAATCCCTTGCTACAGTGGAAGTGCTGTATGCTGGGTGATAATGGGGAAAGGCGGGGTTGCAGACCTGCCTAAGACATGCAGATGAGCATACAGTTGTATTTGTATATATATATATATATATATATATATATATATATATATATATATATATATATGAAACCAGGTGTCCCACCAAGGAGACAAAAAACAGCACTCAAGGTATATTGCAAAAGTGTATTTGAAAAAAAGCAGGCACATATAAATCCAACGTTTCGGTCCTGTATAGGACCTTCCTCAGGGGCGTGAGGAAGGCCCTATACAGGACCGAAACGTTGGATTTATATGTGCCTGCTTTTTTTCAAATACACTTTTGCAATATACCTTGAGTGCTGTTTTTTGTCTCCTTGGTGGGACACCTGGTTTCCTGTAATTTTTGTTGAACAAGCACTTATTTCTTTGGAGCCTTTGAAGTGCCTGCTGTTATCTATATATATATATAAAATCAAAAAATAAATAGATGATATTATTTTTTTATTATTTTATGATTATTGAAGCTCGGCTAACACGGTACTTATACCTCTACACATATACCTTGAGTGCTGTTTTTTGTCTCCTTGGTGGGACACCTGGTTTCATATATATATATATATATATATATATATATATATATATATATATATATATATATATATATATATGTGTGTGTGTAAATATATGTATGTGTGTGTGTGTAAATATATGTATGTGTGTGTAAATATATATATGTGTGTATGTATATATATATACATATATATATATATATATATATATATATATGTGTATATGTGTTTGTGTGTGTGTGTCATACAAGAATCTATTATTATCTAAAATCAGTAACATATGTGATCTATTATGCCATTACCAATTGGACTGTAGGACTATAAAACCATTACGACTGAGTTGTAGCATTATCCTCTGATGAAATCAGCCGTGTGCTGAAGAAACACGTAGGTACATTCTTCTCGTTGCTATTGCCACACTATCCGTCTTGACGCCGGAAGGGAAGTTGGTACGCGAACAAGGCGAGACACCGGAATTACAGAGTGGAATCACAACTGCATACTACAGATTGCCGGAGGACCACACTGCAAGGGGCGCAGCCTATCGAGTTTCCCGGTCATCGTCCAAAGTCTGGAGCTGCGGATTGGCCACCGGATTGACCACCGGATTACCACGGAGCACGAGCCTGTCTCATACAACGCTTTTACCAAACGGATGTTTGTGAGTTTGTTATTTTTATCTTGTCCAGGAAATGAAATTGTTAAACCGAATTTACACATGGAGCGGGCGCTTTCTCTTCTTTTTTTTTGTTTAGGTATCTATCGAGGAGGTGGTTGTTTCCCCGAAGAGAGCTGCCAGGACTCCAGAGGATGCCCGAATTGGATCCTTTTATGATTGAGTTATAACATAGCTATTAGAGCTAAGTTTCTGGACTGTTATTGTGTTTAGGCATAGTGTTTATTATTATTTTATTACAGCTACTTTTTAGTTATTAATTCTGGCCACTAATTCTCACTGCCACTATAATCTTTCTCTAGCCACAACCAAATTGCTATATCAGCTATATTATTTATTGGTTATACCAGGGGAGCTCGCGCCCCCACCCCCTCCTTTACATTGATGCGGCGTCACGTGACCGGCAGCGGCATTTGACGAGGGTGACGTCACATGACCCCGCGGCGTAATTTAACACCGCGTTGCCATGGACACGAGTGACGCCGGCAGAGTCAAGGTAAGTAATAGCATTGCAGAGGCCTCACGCGATCCCCCGGCATTTAATTTTAATGCCTCGAGGAAGTGCGCGGGGCCTCTGCAACCGCCCGTGCGCCTCCCCCCCCCCCCCCCGAAAAATCTCCCGCCCTCCACTTTGCGCACCTCTGGGTTATACCATATATATACACACGCACACACATATATACACACACACACACATACATATACACACACGTGTATGTGTGTATAAAACAGACAATATATATACATATAGTATGATATATATATATAAACATACTATATGTGTATGTATGTATATGTGTATATATATATATATATTGCACGCGCACACACACATATAACGTTTTATCCAACTTTTTCATTTATCATTTGTAGAGAAAATGAACAATGTCGCCAAAAGCGCTATTTTTCAAAATGTAGCATCTCTACTAATTAGTGTAAAATGATACTTCATATAAAGCAGGTTATGGGACCCAGTATAAAATGACCTTCATGTCTCTTATCACATCCCAGTATATGGATATCTTCTATTATCACAAGCTGCTAACATGTGACAGGGCTCAGGGTCTGAGCCCAGAATGTGACATATTGAACATTCTCATTCTAAATTTCAAAAAATATTGTGTTGATTTCTGACCTGACTGCCGTGGTTACAGCTCAACCACTCTGTTCTACCGCATGTCACCACTTTCTGCCACAACCAGCTGACGGTGGATCTGCAAGGAGTTCAACGCTCATTGGCATCAAATCTGTGGCTTGGTTAACGTATCATTTCTCCAGCTTTTTATTGTATTGTTTTTAAATAGATTATAGTTATTTAGTTGAATAGATTATATTTCTTAGTACAATAGATTCTATTTATTAGTTTAATAGATATTTATTTAGTTTGATACATTATATTTCTTAGTTTAATAGATCATATTTGTTAGTTAAATAGATTATATTAACTAGTATTTAAGTCTCCCCCTCAGAGCCCCATTAGATAAATATTTTAGGACCCTTGTGCATATTTCACATCTTTTCGGAGTCGCTTATTTTTTAGACCCTCGGAGCCGAAACCTAAAGGGGTCAGCTAAGAAAGTTCGGATCAAGAGGAGCCACACAGCTTAAAGACAGAACATTTCCAAGGGAGATGGAGACAATTTGGGTAAGATCTGATTAAAGGACAACCTTTGGGGAAGGGAAGGGTGATGGGGGAGTGTAAGAGGGGGGTGAGAGAGCAAGGTGGTGTGTCAGATTGGGGCAGAGCAAGAGAACGCAAAAATGATGGGGATTTGCTGCATACCAAAAAAAACAATTAGTGATACTTTTACCAGTGCCCCTTAGTCTCAGGGAAGACCGGCATTTCGTCCAATGTATACAATAAGATTGATGGAAAAGGGCACACAGATTTGAATAAAAAAAGATAATTTATTGTGCCACAGACTACAATGTTTTGGCTGCTGGCCTTTCTTTGCTGGATTTAGTGGGTTTAGCCACTTTACCTGAAAAAGACCAGCAGGCCGAAATGTTGTAGTCTATGGCAGTGCAAGAGAAAACAGGTTGGGGGGGGGGTGGGTTCTCGCAAGGTCGCCGACCCATGGGTGAGGGTCCCCGGTGGAAACTAGTCCTGGACCCCGGGAAAGCTGTCTGTGGCCCATACAAGCTGAGTAACATGTAGAAAGGACACATGTATGTTCAGAATGAGTTAGCATGGTATTTTGAGAGGCATCATAGCAGGTCAGTGCAAGTCAGGGCAGAGCACTGCAAGGTCAGTCAATATGAGTATGAGGAAGGGTCCGATGGAGGAGTTGGAGGGTCCCAGAATATCTCTTAAAGCAGGGGTGTGCAAATCGAGGGGCGCGACATTTTCTTGGGAGGAGGGGCTCGGCGCTTACAGTGGCCCCTCGCTCTTCCCCACAGCATTTAAATTAAATGCCGGAAATCGCGCGCAAGTCCTCTGTAAGTTCCCTTTCCTTTTCTCCGGCGGCTTCTGGCGACAGCAACGTGGCGTCACATGATGTGGCATTGCCATAGCAACGTGATATCACATGACGTCGTTACATCAGAACGTCGGAGACAAGGTGGGGAGGGGGGAGGGGGGAGCAGGGAAAAAGGTTGCGCAACCCTGTCTTAAAGCATTGTCTTGCATACAGATCAGAGGCCAAGAATGGATATGGATATCCGATGTGAAGCCGGAAATAAGACAGAAAAGACCGTTTCGGGAGAAGAAGGTGAGTGATGAAATAGTCGTCACTGTGTAACTCTTCCAATTACCTGCAACTTCATGCAGAGAAATAGCAACGCTTGTTTTTAACGTGTTAAGCGCCTAATGGGGAATTCAACTGCTGAGAGGTTAAGGGAGTTACTCACCAAACTCAGCGACGTTTCTGTGTCTCTGTGATAACTCCCCTAGGACATGCCTGAAAACCAGAGGTTACTCAATGTATTTTTGATAAATAGAAACATGACCTTCTGGGGAGGGGTACATAATGGGTACTGGGCCTGGTGAGGTGGGTATATAATGGGTACTGGGCCTGGTGAGGTGGGTATATAATGGGTACTGGGCCTGGTGAGGTGGGTATAACGGGTACTGGGCCTGGTGAGGTGGGTATAACAGGTACTGGGCCTGGGGAGGGGTGTATAACAGGGTACTGGGCCTTGGGAGGGGTGTATAACAGGGTACTGGGCCTGGGGAGGGGTGTATAACAGGGTACTGGGCCTGGGGAGGGGCGTATAACAGGGTACTGGGCCTTGGGAGGGGTGTATAACAGGGTACTGGGCCTTGGGAGGGTTGTATAACTGGGTACTGGGCCTGGGGAGGTGGGTATAACGGGTATTTGCCCTGTGGAGGGCGGTATAACGTGGTATTGCGGAGGGGGTATAAGTGGCACAGGAGCTCTTGCGATACAGAGTATCACTGTCCCTGGTTACAAACACTTCATGTCTCCTGCAGGTCAGGACACGCACGAAGGTGGTGCCCTTTGTGCCACCAGACGACGAGGCGGGCTACGAGGCGGACGACGAGGCATACGAAAAAGCGGGCGTCAAGTGGAACAATGAGGTGGGCTACAAGGCGGCCGAGGAGGCAGACGTGGTGTACGATGACCAAGGAGCATACGACAGGTGTGGCCGGATCTGCTGCTTCACCTTTTTTAGGCGGAGGAGAAGACCCCAGGAGCAGGTAGGAGAATACGAGAGGTGCGGACAGATCTGCTGCTTCACCTTTTTTAGGCGGAGAAGAAGCCGGGAGCAGGTAGCAGAGGAGCCAGGGCGTAGATACAGGGGTATTCTAGGGGCCCTGAGAAGTTGGTTTGACCGCAGGAGAGGCAGATAAGATCAGGAAGGCTGCGGGAGGGGCAGGTACTAGAGGGAGATAGGGATATTGGGCGTGAGAGGGTGAGAGAGAACAAGGAGCAGGGCCGGAGCACGGGTTTCATGCGCCCGAGGCGAAACTTAAAATTTGTGCCCCAGTTGTATAAAAAATAACAAGATAAATAAAATAATAAAATAAACAGTGGCGTAGCTATCGGGACTGCAGGGGGTGCGACCGCACCCCAGCGCGACGCAAAATAAAAACAAAAGGGCGCCAAAATACTGGATAAAAAAAAAGAATAATAATTTTAAAAAAAAGATAAATAAATTAGAAATAATAAGAAAAAAAATAATAATGATTATTAATGCGCCCCTAGGACCTTTGCGCGCTAGGCGACCGCCTAATGGCCGGCCGGCCCTGCGAGGTATGCGGGAGGAAAAGGGGTGAATGGGATAGATATGCAGGGGGGTGGGGGAGCAGGTGAGTTATACACAGGGGCACAAGGGCCCCATCACCCACATCTCTATATACTGAGTGTGCCCCTGTGTATAACAACGCTGATCTGTGCTGCTCCATCTGATCTCACTGCGCAGTGATCCAGGGACCCTCCGATCGCCATTTAATGGGGTCAGGAAGGAATTTTTTTCCCCCATTGCACAGCAGGGGTTATGTTTCGCCTTCCTCTGGATCACAGCAACAAATTGCCCTTTGTGCATGAATTATCAGTGAGATCTTTATACACCCTGCATTGGTCTTCACTCCTTTGCTGCCGGAGGGGCCTGCAGTGCATTGCTCTGCGTGTTACTATATTGCTCTGCAATGTGCTGCAGGCCCCTACCAGCAAAGAGATTCATTATTTCAATAAAATACTCTCTTTAATCCAACCTATGTGTAGTGTCTTTTCTATCCGTTGTATCTATTGCTAACAGCTCAGTGATTCTTCCCCAGGTCATTGCACTAGTGTCACGCTGCCAAGCCGGGTGTGAGGGAGATTTATAGGGTCACATATACACTTCTGCCAAAACACGAGTGCAAACAGGAAGCCCCTCTGATCTCATATCTTTTATTACACAAAACGGTATCTAAAAAGGTAAAAAGAACATACATGGGATTCTGCTACAAATATCTCTCTAATTACAAACCAATTAGCAAATCATTCAGATTAGAGTCGAGCGAAAAGAAAGGGTTAAGTATCTCATGTACAGTATATGCAGTGCAGGCTGTTCTGCGCATTACATGCAGGGGACAACGTTTAGGGGATATAAGTAATGCTGATCTCAGAGCTGACCGGCTGACCTGCTGACCTGCTCTTCTGGCTGACCGGAGGACCTGCTCTTCTGGCTGACCGGCTTCCCTTCTTCCAGCTAACTGACCTGAATTGTGGCCCCTGTATCTCCCAATTAAACGTTTTATTGGCATATTCTTGTTTGACTCGTTCTATACAGACATTTTCTATATATTCATTGTGGGATTTGATAACATCTGTAAGATCTCTCAGAATATCACATTCTGTACGTTTGTGCTGAATATTTTTCCATTCTCAATTTACTTAATATTAATTTTTGGCTTCAATTATTTATATCGAGCCCAAAATACCTTTATACAGGATGCTGTTCCCTTTATCCCACAAATGCTGCTTCATTAAAGCCCGTGGGTGGCACTTAATGCATTCTCAGACTTTTAGGCAACATCCCTAATTTCCAAACGTGGGATAAAATCTGTGCATATTTAAATGGTTAATTTTTCCATTTTTCCATTGTGACAAAATATCAATTTTCTCACTCAGACTACTAAATCCCTCCCCAAAAATATCCGTTTCACATAAAAGTGTGTGCGCGCGTCTCCTTCCGCCTAACTGGCACGTCGTCCTTACGGGCGCCACTCCTTGCAACTCCACGCTGCCCTCCAGTGGTAAAAGAAATAAGATACATTTACTGTACTCGTCTGGCAGCTGCTCCCGTATAAGGTGGGTAACTCTGTATTAGGGGTCTTGGTAGAGTATATTTTATACTTATGTCGGATAGATGAGAAAATAATATTCCTAACAGGTTATTGTGAGAGGCCTTGGATCTGATCCTATATGCACGCAGCCCTCGCCTCTCTGACCTTGAACACATACTTCAATCTGATTTTTTGAGACTTGAAACTGGATTTCCCAAAACAAACTGATTTTAAACACTGACAAGACTGTAACAATGGTATTTGGGACCAGAGCTAAATTGCTAAAGCTGCCAATGACAGAGCTTCAGATAAAAACCAGCTCTAATACCATCCTAGCCCCTGTTACTTGTTTGAAATATCTGGGCATATAGTTCAACTCCCATTTAACATTTGGGATGCACATTGATACCCTGACATCCAAATCCTATGCCAAACTAGGTGTACTTTACAGGAACAAATCCTCCCTAAGGCCCTCATGCAGTAAGCAGCGATAAGCCACTTATCACCAGCTTATAGCCAAAAAAGCCTACAGCGATTCAGAAAGCCCAGAGAAGCTGGCGATTAGAGCAAAAATAACCGGGGTTTTTTTGCCGGAAAATAAATAAATAAATAAAATCGGCAGACGCGCGGTGATAAGCCACTTTTCAGCACTGATCGCCAGTTTTTCAAACACGCTCAATTCTATAAGCCCTGATCAGCTTATTGCGGCTGATCGCCACTTTAAAATTGCTGTTTCTTCTCCAAATTGTCCCGCCACAAAAGTTGGCAAGAAGGTGGGGTGAAGCTGCGATGAAAATAACATGCATGTGTCCCAGAGCTGATATCCATTAATATCAGCACCAGAGACCCCCGGCATGAATCCGATGCATAAAAAATGCATTTACAGGCAACTTCATTACCGCCAAGGCAATGAAGGGGTTATACACCCGTGCCAGGCTTATTGTGGGTAGCGGGGGTGGGTGAAGGTGGTATTTGGCCCTGGGTGGGTGTTTAGGCCTTGCCAGGGGGTTGCAGGATGACTTAACCTCTTCTTTAACTTCGTGGTTAATACCGCTAAGGTAATGAAGGGGTTAACCCCTCCCGCTACCCCCCCCCCCACCCGGTAGGCCTAAACACCCATCCTTGGGGCCAATACCCCGTTCATCCACCCCCACTACCCACAATAAACAAAAATACACATAACAGCACCACTAGCCACCTCCTAGGTCCCTAATAAACCATTACAATATTCATAAAACCATTATTTTGTTTACACCCAGGATTATTACATGGGATTAGGGCTATGTTATTCAGTGAGGGGTTGTATGTTTGTATTCGTAGGGACAGGCAAGGCCGGAGTCAGATGGGTTTCTCCTGCCTCTGTCCTCCCTGTCTCCTGACCCTTCCTGTAGCCGGACAAAGAAGAAGAAGCAGGCACACGGTCTTACTCAAAGGAGGTTTAATATGCCATAAAGTCCAACGTTTCGGCAGTCTAATACTGCCTTTCTCAAGGTGAAGGCTACCAAACACAAGAAAACAGTCACAATATATACCACCCCCCTGATACTCTCCCCGCTCTGCCACATAACCAGGATGTTGACGCCCCCTAGTGACATCAGAGCTACCATATGGCGCCCCCTAGTGATGTCAGAGCTACCATATGGCGCCCCCTAGTGACGTCAGACGTCTAGGTCTAAATCCCTGGCAATACAGCATAGAGCTGTCTTGGAGGAATGCAGCCACAGCCACACCTCTCCCCAGACTGAACACTCCCCCATGATGACGTCAGCGTGACCCGCCCGTCGGGGGGAAGGGGGGGGTGTGCACCAATCAAGACTGTACTCACAGGGCTGGACAAAGATGTATCCGTCGCCATGGGATCAGTGTCAGAGCAGGGAGGAGTGACACACTCCTATAAATCACCCTGAAAGTGTAAATAAACCACACACCAAAATATTCATAAAGCATATGTGCACAAAACTAATACAGCAATATACTATTAAAAACATGTGACTGTATACTGCTGATGACATCAGTATAATCCTGCAAAGTTACCGTGAAATGCCACATAAGAATATGCAGTACATCAGTATTTAGAATATACTAGTGTGTATACCTAGTCAGAAATGGGTACACACAGCCAGGGGGGGGGGGGAGAGAAGGGGGAGGGGGGGGGAGAGAAGGGGGAGGGAGGGAAGGGAAAAAAACCACACAAAAAGGATAATTTTCCCAATAGGTAAGTGCAGAGTCCATGGATGGTGCAAGATCAAATATGCCTGTAGAAAGACAAAAAATTACCTTCTATTAAGGAAGCATTTTAAATTCTGTTGCTCATTAAGACCCATACCGTTGCTGGTATTTAAAGCATGTATCCAGAATGCTTCACGTCTCAATAAGAAAGTCTCCCTATCTGGAGTGAGAAAATGTGAAAAGATATAGTGCGCTACTACAATCAATAAAAGTGAGGTGATATAGTGATGTACAAAAAGAGGTGACCTTTAAACACGTAGAGTATATGGAACGTCTGCAGCTGTGGCACCAGGGATGGCTCAAATACCCCCTAATAGCAAACAGAAATACAAAAAAACACAGCGCACAACGCTCATAGTGCATTAAAAATTATATTAGTAACCACAAAATAAAGGTGAGTATTAAGCGTACATTTAGATAGAAAAAACAATCATTTCAGGGTTAATGTTACCCAAGCACCAACGGACGCCAATAGAGATGTCGTGGCTCTCTCCTTCTCAATCCCTCAGCCTCGGGGTAGGGCCTGGGTGGTCTTCCAATCGGTTAGCTGTTAGTACAGCCCTCAGCCTCAAGGTAGTACTTAGGAGGTCTCCAGTTCAGCTGAACAGCAGTACAGCCAATTCGCCGTGCCAAGCAATAATGTCTCTCACTGTTCCAGTCTCTGTAGCAGCGGAGCACACGCTGTGGGGCGTCTATTTTTAATTTTTATGATTCTCCCGCTTTGGGGGGTGACTGAATTGACTACCGGTAGTCAGACTGTTACAGACCGAGCAGCTCATGCATCTAAAGTTACCCGGTCTGCCACCCTCCAGAAAATGAGGAGTTCTGTAGTTACCCTCATTATCTGCATGTATCAGGCTATCCGCCAGATTCCTCCCTCTTTTGAATGCCACCATTGGTGGTACACAGCAACTTTCAGATAATATATCATCATTTTGCAGAATATGCCAGTGTTTAAGACTGGTAGATTTAATAAAACCACCAGCTTGACTGTACGTAGTAAGCAGGAAGGAAAAGACTTGGATCACAACTATGAAAAAACGAGAACTGGAGGCTAATAGAAAAAATAACAAATTATTTATTGGGACATAACTAATTAAAAAGAGAAACCTCTCGCATGGTGCGCTTTATCAAAGAGTAGTTTCACTGGTCTTAATCAAACTCTTATATGGTTTACACCCTCAAAAGCACCGCCCACCTGTGTCCAGGTAAACACAAACCCCCAGGACACAAATTCCCTGTGAAATGAAACACAGGAAAGGGGCGTAATGCTCAGAGGGAAGAGATCCACATAGAGGGAATAAACAGGTAAAAAATTAATAAAAAAGACCAATCACATACAAAAGAAATATCAATAACACATATATATCAACTGTGGAAACATAAACATACACATGTCCAAATCTATAGTGAATATTCAATGTATATTTAACCCATTGATTTGTTAATTTTAATATCATAAGATGGCATATGAATGGTATATCATCAAACTCCTAGACACAATAGATATGGTTTAAAGGACATATGTAAAACACAATATTATTCTAGAAAAAAGTAAATATATAGTTAGAAAAAGGAAAACAAATAATAAATAATAAAGAAGAATAGATGCCAAAAGAAAATGTAGGACAATTGAATTCATTAATAAATATATATCTTATTTGATCACTAGAAAGCAGAAAAAAATGACAATAATAAATAACTTAATAAACAGACAATCATTATTATCATCGTGAGACGGAAGCATAGCAAGAATACTCATACAAAATGTTCATGAAAAATGTTTTAGATTTAAAATTTGTCCCTGAAGAAGCTCCTTTGCTGGAGGGAAACGCGCGTTGGACGCGCAATGTTGTCAGTCTCCTACTTGGAGCTGTTTTAATGTAGTGTCAGCAGTCTCCTGGCTCTAACTGTGTTGATCCCATTAGTTAGTTATTTATTTAATCCTTTAATTTTATAGTGAGTGTGCCTGCTTTCCTTGCACAGCACTGCCGTGTCTGGCAGGTCTATGCTGCAGTGTATGTACTAAGTGAACTTAAAGTGATTTGTTACCGGCGCTAACCACACCCAATCTGTGATAAAATAGTGCACAAAATTAAAATTCAAAATAAAATGTGTCAAGGTGATCACTGATCAAATTCTCAACCTTCCAGGAATGTGTACAGATTCCTTTCAATAGTAGCTTGTCCGGGATGGGAAGGGAGCGAAGATAGCAGGGATACACCATGAAAAATAAAAAATAAATGCATACAATAGTGTAATAAGTTCTTTTCAATCTGGATAAAACATGTATGTCTTGGCTCTATAGCAATGCCTACTTACAGCAGGTCAAAAGGTAAAAAGCATTGATCTACACAGCAGGTAGAAAGGTGTCAGGATCTTCAGGAACAACAGCCCAGGTTTACAGCATAAGAAATCAGCACCTCAGCTCAGACGTCAGTAGATGTGAGTGGATCAGAGACATGCAAAAGAAAGGCAGACCATAGTGTCGATCGTGCATAAAATTTATATAAACAAACAACAAATTTTAGGAATTGTACTCACATTGTGTACATAATCATAGTTCACATAAGGCTTTACTTGAGGCAAATGGAGTGCTGGTTCAGTGTGGAGCAGCTCACCGGGGATCTTCTCCTCAATGAATGCTCCTGAGGAAGTTGTCTAGTACGACGAAACGCGTAGAGCCACTTTCATTGCTGCAGCTGCTCTTTCTACTGAAGGCTTCAGAGTTGCTGAGTTCCCCCACCGTTTGCCTCCAAGACTGGATGCCGTCACCCCAACAGCGGATGTGACGTCAGACGCCATCTCCCACCCGGTCTGTTGTGAGTCTAAGGAGAAGATCCCCGGTGAGCTGCTCCACACTGAACCAGCACTCCATTTGCCTCAAGTAAAGCCTTATGTGAACTATGATTATGTACACAATGTGAGTACAATTCCTAAAATTTGTTGTTTGTTTATATAAATTTTATGCACGATCGACACTATGGTCTGCCTTTCTTTTGCATGTCTCTGATCCACTCACATCTACTGACGTCTGAGCTGAGGTGCTGATTTCTTATGCTGTAAACCTGGGCTGTTGTTCCTGAAGATCCTGACACCTTTCTACCTGCTGTGTAGATCAATGCTTTTTACCTTTTGACCTGCTGTAAGTAGGCATTGCTATAGAGCCAAGACATACATGTTTTATCCAGATTGAAAAGAACTTATTACACTATTGTATGCATTTATTTTTTATTTTTCATGGTGTATCCCTGCTATCTTCGCTCCCTTCCCATCCCGGACAAGCAGTGTATGTACTACCATTATCACTGCATTTGCCAGCTTTATCACTCTAGCACTCTTATTTTAACACACTAAAGTCTCCATTATAGTGCGCAGTGCTGGCTGATCTAGCAAGGTAGCTGGACATTTAACCCATTGGCCACTCACTTGTGTACATCTATACACTTCCATTATTGGGTCTCACCGTTGCTCCAGAGGGGTTAACACCCTGACTCCTAGCAATCTGTGTCCTCCATATCCCGCCATTATTAAGTGGTTAAATGGGATAGTATGAACTTATAACTGACGACAAGGTTGCCTGATAGCGTTGATTTAATATATTTTTAATTCACATTACACATTACTTTGGTAATATATGTTTTAAGTAAATTTATTAAAAGTTAATTTTTACACTGTTATGGTGTGCATTTAAGTGAATTCTTTTAGGGGGCACATCCATTTTGTGTTTCCCTTCACCTTTTCTAGATCCCATTCTGTATTAATTCCTGCAGGGGATAATGTATCCAAAGAATGGATCCAAAACATCTCCCGCTGGTTGAGGAGCTTTAATCTATCACCCCCTCTCTTGGGCATGGGCACCAGTTCTACAGCAGAAAAATGAACATTTGATAGACCTCCTGAAGGACAGTCAGTAAAATGTTTTGAAACTGGTAACATGAAATCTTTTCTTTTAATGGAACGTATATGCTCCATGATTCTGTTTTTAACAGGGCGTATAGTGCAGCCCACGTACCCTTGGCCACAGCCACAGGTAAGAAAGTATATGACAAATTGTGAGTCACAATTAATAAAGGATGGGATCCTATAGTTCTTTTTAGAATAAATAGTCTTAATAGACGTAATTGGTTTCGCATAGCAGCAAACGCAACATTTTCCACATTTAAAAAAAACCTTTTATTTTAACAGATTTGTTAGACTTCTTAGAGTCAAACAATCTTGGAGAAAGATAGTCAGATAAGGATTTGGATTTCCTAAAAGTAATGGCTGGACCCTGGTTAACTGAACTATGTAGGTCCTTATCAAGAGTGAGGGTCCCCCAATGTTTATAAATGATAGAACGAATCTGTTCAGCCTGGCGACTAAACTGGGTGACAAATAGAGCAGACGTCACTCGATCCAATTCATGTTTCTTCTTGAACTTCACAGACGAGTTCGATAACAAATCGATCCTGTTTGTAGATTTGACACACAGATATGCTGCTTCATTCAAGGTCATTATTGCTCAGAGGGAAGAACGTAACATTTCTGAATACTTCACATCTGGAGTGGTCACCAGTCCTTCCAAGACATTGACCCCAAAACACATCTGCAACATTCATTAAGATCCAGCTTTGAACCCAATCATATTGGTCTGGCATGCATTAAAGCATCATTCGCACAAATCTGATTCCACCACCTCAGAGGACTTTGAGTACGATTGGATTCCGGACCAACAATCCTCACTACCAAGATCTTTGGACTTCATTTTTCTGTCAGGTTTATATACCAGATAGTGCGCCAAGGACTATTTCTGTTTTCTTTCGTTATTTATTTTATTTTTGTTTTTAAGATATAAAAAATGTTAGTTGGAAAAAGACTTTTAGATGGGTGACATTGGACGTGATGTCACTTTACTCAATCATAGATCACGAGCAAGGGATTCGAGCAGTGGAATTTTTTCTTGATGCTTCTACATTGTCCATTTCATTACGTGCCTTTCTTTTGGATTCTATTATGTTTCTGCTCACCCATAATTATTTTTCTTTTGATGCACAATTTTATCTTCAGACACGGGGTACTGCTATGGGGACGTCATTTGCCCCCTCTTATGCTAATTTGTTTGTGGGTCTTTGGGAATCCACACACATTTTCGGTGCTGATAATTCTTTTCGTCATCAGATTATTTTCTATAAACGGTATATTGACGATTTGATTATGATTTGGGATGGGGATTTATTATCACTGCATGCCTTTATTCATACACTTAATACTAATTCTTTAAATCTTAAATTTACTTATGAAGAACACATGAATCACATCAATTATTTAGACATTACTTTATTTATTGACACGACAGGCACTATTCAAACGGACATTTTTAGAAAGCCTCATTCACGTAATACTTTATTGGAAGCAGACAGCAGTCATTCTAAATCATTCATTCGAAGTATACCCAAGGCTGAATTCCTTCGACTAAGACGGCTTTGTTCAAATGACGATTTATTTGAGCATCAAGCAGAGGAATTAAAAACTCGATTTGCTCAAAGAAAATATAATCACACTGATATTGAAGCAGCATATCTGTGTGTCAAATCTACAAACAGGATCGATTTGTTATCGAACTCGTCTGTGAAGTTCAAGAAGAAACATGAATTGGATCGAGTGACGTCTGCTCTATTTGTCACCCAGTTTAGTCGCCAGGCTGAACAGATTCGTTCTATCATTTATAAACATTGGGGGACCCTCACTCTTGATAAGGACCTACATAGTTCAGTTAACCAGGGTCCAGCCATTACTTTTAGGAAATCCAAATCCTTATCTGACTATCTTTCTCCAAGATTGTTTGACTCTAAGAAGTCTAACAAATCTGTTAAAATAAAAGGTTTTTTTTAAATGTGGAAAATGTTGCGTTTGCTGCTATGCGAAATCAATTACGTCTATTAAGACTATTTATTCTAAAAAGAACTATAGGATCCCATCCTTTATTAATTGTGACTCACAATTTGTCATATACTTTCTTACCTGTGGCTGTGGCCAAGGGTACGTGGGCTGCACTATACGCCCTGTTAAAAACAGAATCATGGAGCATATACGTTCCATTAAAAGAAAAGATTTCATGTTACCAGTTTCAAAACATTTTACTGACTGTCCTTCAGGAGGTCTATCAAATGTTCATTTTTCTGCTGTAGAACTGGTGCCCATGCCCATGAGAGGGGGTGATAGATTAAAGCTCCTCAACCAGCGGGAGATGTTTTGGATCCATTCTTTGGATACATTATCCCCTGCAGGAATTAATACAGAATGGGATCTAGAAAAGGTGAAGGGAAACACAAAATGGATGTGCCCCCTAAAAGAATTCACTTAAATGCACACCATAACAGTGTAAAAATTAACTTTTAATAAATTTACTTAAAACATATATTACCAAAGTAATGTGTAATGTGAATTAAAAATATATTAAATCAACGTTATCAGGCAACCTTGTCGTCAGTTATAAGTTCATACTATCCCATTTAACCACTTAATAATGGCGGGATATGGAGGACACAGATTGCTAGGAGTCAGGGTGTTAACCCCTCTGGAGCAACGGTGAGACCCAATAATGGAAGTGTATAGATGTACACAAGTGAGTGGCCAATGGGTTAAATGTCCAGCTACCTTGCTAGATCAGCCAGCACTGCGCACTATAATGGAGACTTTAGTGTGTTAAAATAAGAGTGCTAGAGTGATAAAGCTGGCAAATGCAGTGATAATGGTAGTACATACACTGCTTGTCCGGGATGGGAAGGGAGCGAAGATAGCAGGGATACACCATGAAAAATAAAAAATAAATGCATACAATAGTGTAATAAGTTCTTTTCAATCTGGATAAAACATGTATGTCTTGGCTCTATAGCAATGCCTACTTACAGCAGGTCAAAAGGTAAAAAGCATTGATCTACACAGCAGGTAGAAAGGTGTCAGGATCTTCAGGAACAACAGCCCAGGTTTACAGCATAAGAAATCAGCACCTCAGCTCAGACGTCAGTAGATGTGAGTGGATCAGAGACATGCAAAAGAAAGGCAGACCATAGTGTCGATCGTGCATAAAATTTATATAAACAAACAACAAATTTTAGGAATTGTACTCACATTGTGTACATAATCATAGTTCACATAAGGCTTTACTTGAGGCAAATGGAGTGCTGGTTCAGTGTGGAGCAGCTCACCGGGGATCTTCTCCTTAGACTCACAACAGACCGGGTGGGAGATGGCGTCTGACGTCACATCCGCTGTTGGGGTGACGGCATCCGGTCTTGGAGGCAAACGGTGGGGGAACTCAGCAACTCTGAAGCCTTCAGTAGAAAGAGCAGCTGCAGCAATGAAAGTGGCTCTACGCGTTTCGTCGTACTAGACAACTTCCTCAGGAGCATTCATTGAGGAGAAGATCCCCGGTGAGCTGCTCCACACTGAACCAGCACTCCATTTGCCTCAAGTAAAGCCTTATGTGAACTATGATTATGTACACAATGTGAGTACAATTCCTAAAATTTGTTGTTTGTTTATATAAATTTTATGCACGATCGACACTATGGTCTGCCTTTCTTTTGCATGTCTCTGATCCACTCACATCTACTGACGTCTGAGCTGAGGTGCTGATTTCTTATGCTGTAAACCTGGGCTGTTGTTCCTGAAGATCCTGACACCTTTCTACCTGCTGTGTAGATCAATGCTTTTTACCTTTTGACCTGCTGTAAGTAGGCATTGCTATAGAGCCAAGACATACATGTTTTATCCAGATTGAAAAGAACTTATTACACTATTGTATGCATTTATTTTTTATTTTTCATGGTGTATCCCTGCTATCTTCGCTCCCTTCCCATCCCGGACAAGCAGTGTATGTACTACCATTATCACTGCATTTGCCAGCTTTATCACTCTAGCACTCTTATTTTAACACACTAAAGTCTCCATTATAGTGCGCAGTGCTGGCTGATCTAGCAAGGTAGCTGGACATTTAACCCATTGGCCACTCACTTGTGTACATCTATACACTTCCATTATTGGGTCTCACCGTTGCTCCAGAGGGGTTAACACCCTGACTCCTAGCAATCTGTGTCCTCCATATCCCACCATTATTAAGTGGTTAAATGGGATAGTATGAACTTATAACTGACGACAAGGTTGCCTGATAGCGTTGATTTAATATATTTTTAATTCACATTACACATTACTTTGGTAATATATGTTTTAAGTAAATTTATTAAAAGTTAATTTTTACACTGTTATGGTGTGCATTTAAGTGAATTCTTTTAGGGGGCACATCCATTTTGTGTTTCCCTTCACCTTTTCTAGATCCCATTCTGTATTAATTCCTGCAGGGGATAATGTATCCAAAGAATGGATCCAAAACATCTCCCGCTGGTTGAGGAGCTTTAATCTATCACCCCCTCTCATGGGCATGGGCACCAGTTCTACAGCAGAAAAATGAACATTTGATAGACCTCCTGAAGGACAGTCAGTAAAATGTTTTGAAACTGGTAACATGAAATCTTTTCTTTTAATGGAACGTATATGCTCCATGATTCTGTTTTTAACAGGGCGTATAGTGCAGCCCACGTACCCTTGGCCACAGCCACAGGTAAGAAAGTATATGACAAATTGTGAGTCACAATTAATAAAGGATGGGATCCTATAGTTCTTTTTAGAATAAATAGTCTTAATAGACGTAATTGGTTTCGCATAGCAGCAAACGCAACATTTTCCACATTTAAAAAAACCTTTTATTTTAAACAGATTTGTTAGACTTCTTAGAGTCAAACAATCTTGGAGAAAGATAGTCAGATAAGGATTTGGATTTCCTAAAAGTAATGGCTGGACCCTGGTTAACTGAACTATGTAGGTCCTTATCAAGAGTGAGGGTCCCCCAATGTTTATAAATGATAGAACGAATCTGTTCAGCCTGGCGACTAAACTGGGTGACAAATAGAGCAGACGTCACTCGATCCAATTCATGTTTCTTCTTGAACTTCACAGACGAGTTCGATAACAAATCGATCCTGTTTGTAGATTTGACACACAGATATGCTGCTTCAATATCAGTGTGATTATATTTTCTTTGAGCAAATCGAGTTTTTAATTCCTCTGCTTGATGCTCAAATAAATCGTCATTTGAACAAAGCCGTCTTAGTCGAAGGAATTCAGCCTTGGGTATACTTCGAATGAATGATTTAGAATGACTGCTGTCTGCTTCCAATAAAGTATTACGTGAATGAGGCTTTCTAAAAATGTCCGTTTGAATAGTGCCTGTCGTGTCAATAAATAAAGTAATGTCTAAATAATTGATGTGATTCATGTGTTCTTCATAAGTAAATTTAAGATTTAAAGAATTAGTATTAAGTGTATGAATAAAGGCATGCAGTGATAATAAATCCCCATCCCAAATCATAATCAAATCGTCAATATACCGTTTATAGAAAATAATCTGATGACGAAAAGAATTATCAGCACCGAAAATGTGTGTGGATTCCCAAAGACCCATAAACAAATTAGCATAAGAGGGGGCAAATGACGTCCCCATAGCAGTACCCCGTGTCTGAAGATAAAATTGTGCATCAAAAGAAAAATAATTATGGGTGAGCAGAAACATAATAGAATCCAAAAGAAAGGCACGTAATGAAATGGACAATGTAGAAGCATCAAGAAAAAATTCCACTGCTCGAATCCCTTGCTCGTGATCTATGATTGAGTAAAGTGACATCACGTCCAATGTCACCCATCTAAAAGTCTTTTTCCAACTAACATTTTTTATAGCTTAAAAACAAAAATAAAACAAATAATGAAAGAAAACAGAAATAGTCCTTGGCGCACTATCTGGTATATAAACCTGACAGAAAAATGAAGTCCAAAGATCTTGGTAGAGAGGATTGTTGGTCCGGAATCCAATCGTACTCAAAGTCCTCTGAGGTGGTGGAATCAGATTTGTGCGAATGATGCTTTAATGCATGCCAGACCAATATGATTGGGTTCAAAGCAGGATCTTAATGAATGTTGCAGATGTGTTTTGGGGTCAATGTCTTGGAAGGACTGGTGACCACTCCAGATGTGAAGTATTCAGAAATGTTACGTTCTTCCCTCTGAGCAATAATGACCTTCTGTATGTAGACTCTCTAATATGAGGAAAAAGCCTTAATGGACTGGTCATGCACAGCTGTGCGAATGATGCTTTAATGCATGCCAGACCAATATGATTGGGTTCAAAGCAGGATCTTAATGAATGTTGCAGATGTGTTTTGAGGTCAATGTCTTGGAAGGACTGGTGACCACTCCAGATGTGAAGTATTCAGAAATGTTACGTTCTTCCCTCTGAGCAATAATGACCTTCTGTATGTAGACTCTCTAATATGAGGAAAAAGCCTTAATGGACTGGTCATGCACAGCTGCATCTAAAGACTTAGTAAACAATTATTTGGAAGTCTAACTGTGCGTCGCTGAGTCGTGTTGTCTAATCTGCCCTTAAAGGAGAACGCACCTAGTTTAATTAGTGCAAGATTGAGGTGGCGTCCACTCCTGGGATGTCTACCTGGGTCAAACATGGATCCCAGACCTTTAGAAAATTTGTGCCGGAGTCATTAACTAAACTCGTTAATTGTTCCATCCGGCAGACATGCCAAATTCTGTTTTTGATCTTAGGGATAATTGGTATCTCCTGCTGTTTCCATAATGCTGCGATCTCACATCTTGTGGCTGTAGCAAAATGCGCGATTAATTTATGCGACGCATTTGACAGACCCTGGATCCGCATGCCCAATAGGAACAGCCACGGGTCCAGGGGGATCTCCAAATCGAGAATCCGCTGAATCCAATCTCTGATTTGTTCCCAAATAGGGGCCCCCTTAGTGCAAGACCACAGCATATGTCGGAGGTCTGCTGCTTCCCCACACTGTTTAGGGCAGAGAGGGGAGTAGCCTTTTACAAATTTCGCTAAGCGCGTCGGAGTGTAATACCACGTCATAAGGACTTTATATGCGTTCTCCTTTAATGTGGTGCAGATTGAGCTTTTCGCCGTCGCCTGTATAATTCTGTCCCATTCGTCGTCCTCTAAAGTCTCACCTAGGTCTGATTCCCAGTGTCTCATGTAACTCAGTCTATTGTCATTGGGCGACTTCTGGCAGATCACTTCCCTGTACATTCTAGATGTGAGTCCCCTTGTGTCCGTATCTCTAGAACACAGCTGCTCAAAATTTGTTCGCGCCGGTCGAATTGGCGTTTTATTGTAGAAATCTCTGATCTGGAGGTACCTAAAAAATTTGCTGTTTGGGATATTCTTGAGGATTTAATTTGGTCAAATGTTTGTATGGTCGTTATGCCCTCCAGATCTTTTAGACGGGAGAACCCCTTCTGAGTCCATATCAAGAAATTTTTGCTATTCAGGCCCGGAGCGAAGTCTGGGTTGCCCACTATTGGTGTCATTAATGATGTTTTGGTAGTCAAATTACATTTGAATTTCGTGGCCTCCCAAACTTTTAATGAATTGACCATGGTCTGCAGAGGATTGTTCATCTTGCGTACCCCTTCTCTGGGTAGCCAGATAAAATTTCGGATTTCACTTGGTGCACAGCATCTCTTCTCCAACTCAACCCATCTCCGTAGGCTTGGGTCTGTGTGCCATTGGCACCATTGGCACCGCTCACCCTCCGCATGATGTGGGACGTTTTAATATTCCTTTAGCAATTCTTGGGTTTTTCCCGTTCCAAATAAATTTCATAAATTTTGACTGGAGGGAGAGGATGTCCGCCTGCACCAAAGGGATAGGGAGACTCTGGAAAAGATATAGCATCTTTGGGAGGAGATTCATTTTCACGCTATGTATCCTCCCAATCCATGAGATGCTCCCCTTCATCCAGGTTCGGAGATCCTCCCCCAGCGTCTTTATGATCTTGGGGAAATTTGCTTTATATAAAGTTTTGTACTCCCTTGTGAGATAAACCCCTAAATATTTGATAGCGGAGGGTTGCCATTTGAACTGAAAATTGAGGCCAATCAGTTTTTCGACTTCTTTTGGTAGATTAATATTGAGGGCTTCTGATTTAGACTGATTGATCTTAAATCCCGAAATTTGGTTAAATTTGCCCAGTATGTTGAATACATTTGGGAGAGATGTGAGAGATTTGGCTATTGTGAGAATGACATCGTCCGCATAAAGCGCGGCTTTGTGCATTTGGTCTCCCACAGGGATACCAGAGATATCTGGGTTATTTCTGATGTGTGCCGCCAAAGGCTCTATACATAAGGCGAACAGTAGTGGCGACAGCGGGCATCCTTGACGTGTTCCGCTTTTGATTTCAAACTGTTCTGAGGGGAAACCTTGATATCTCACTCTTGCTGTTGGGTTTTTATACAACACCAGGATGGCCTGCAGGAGGCGTCCCTCAAAGCCAAATGCTCTCAGTGTTTCCGATAGGTAGGGCCAATCTATTCTATCGAAGGCTTTTTCAGCGTCCAGACTTAACACCATGGAGTGAATTTTTTCTTTTTGGGCCAGATCAATTAGGTCAATAATTCTCCTGGTGTTATCTGCCGCTTGTCTACCTCCGATAAACCCTACTTGATCCGTGTGAATTAACCCGGGAAGAACACTACCCACCCTGTTGGCTATGAGTTTAGAGTATATTTTGAGGTCCGAGTTAATCAGTGAAATGGGCCGGTAGCTCTTACAGTCTGCCGGGTCCTTTCCGGGTTTATGGATCACCGATATTGAGGCTTGGAGCATTTGTGCTGGGAATGAGGCCCCTGCTAAGATTTCATTGAATAACTTTAACATGTGGGGGGCTAGAATTTTTAAATATTTCTTGTAATATAAGTTCGAAAAGCCATCTGGCCCTGGGGCTTTAGCCGGTTTTAGTGCTTTGATGACCCCAGAGAGTTCCTCCATCGTGAAGTCCGACTGGAGTGCCTCCCTGTCGCATCTCTTCAAAATGGGTAAATGTGCCTCTTTTAAGAAGGTCCGTAAATCCTCCTTTGTTTTCGGATTATGGGTTACCTTATCTCCATTGTATAATATTTCGTAATACTTTTTGAATTCCCCTGCTATGTTCGCTGGGATGGAGGTAAGGTCCCCATCTTGGTTTCGAATTGCGTGAATGTGATAGTTTGGAAGCTTGTTTTTTAGCTTATTGGCAAGTAGTGTATCAGGCTTGTTAGCTTTTTCATAAAATTTCCGCTTGGACCAGGTCAATTCCTTCTCGGCTTGAGCGGAGAGGAGGAGGTTAAGACTAGTTTTAGTGGCTAGTATTTGAGTCAGCGTGTGGGCATTTTTATTGTTCTTATGTAGGGAGGAAAGCTCCGCTAGCTGTTCCTCTAGCTTCAAAATTTTACCTTCCCGCTCTCTTTTCCGTTTAGCGGCCAGATACATAATGACCCCCCTGAGGGTAGCCTTATGGGCCTCCCCCAGTCTGGAGTGCGTAGCCACACTCCCCTCATTCTCCTCGAAGTATTGTGTGAGCTTTTCCCCAATTTCCACCTGTAGGGCTGGGCTTTTCAGCAAGATTTCGTTTAGTTTCCAGTTCGCTCTAGGTCTGTCTAGTGGGATTAGTGTGCACCGCAGCTCTATAGATGCATGGTCTGACCATGAAATATCATGGATCTCGGTGTGAGAGACCCCAGGGACCATTCTGTTGGATACAAGGAAGTAATCTATCCTGCTATATGTGTCATGTGGGTGTGAGTAGAAGGTGTATTCTCTCAGTCTCTGGTGTTGTTCCCTCCAGATGTCGAGTAGTTGGCAGTCACATAGCCCTTTTTTAATTGTTAGTATGTCAGATCTGTGTGTAATATTAGTGGATGAACATCTGTCAAGGTCCTCCCGTAGTGCCCTGTTCAAGTCTCCAGCGACAATGATATTACCTCTGGCCACTTTGTTGAGTTTCCCAAAGAAGGTAGAGAAAAAACCTGGGGCCGTCTCATTAGGGGCATATATTGTTGCTAGAGTAATTGGGAACCCTTGGATTGCACCTCTTACTATGAGGAATCTGCCCTCTTTATCTTTGAAAGTCCTATCGGGTACGAACGGTATTCTTTTATGAATTAGTATGGCCACCCCTTTTTTTTTGACTTTCGCGGAAGACAAAAAGTATGTCGGGTAGTCCTTATCCAGGAATTTGGGGTAGTTGTCTTGAGAGAAGTGTGTTTCTTGCAGAAACAGAATTTCTGCCCCTTTACGCTTATAATCTCGGAAGGCGATTCTGCGTTTAACCGGGCTGTTAAACCCCTTAAAGTTATGTGATACTAGCCTGAGTTCCTTACTCATTTAAGAGTATGAGATGACTTTGCTGCCAATATCTGTTCTTGATTGATGCACCTGGACCAGAATCCCGACCTCCTCTTCTTCTCGAACTGCAATACCTCACTTCACCACCTACAGCAATACACAAGGGGGAGCACACAAGAGGGTACACCTGGGGGGACACAACAAACACTAGACAAGACAAAAGACAGTAGAATTCTCGTTGTCTCGGCGACGTCGCCTCCTTGACGAGATCACCGCCTTTGGGAAGCTGGACTCCTCTCCAACCGTCCGGAGGAAACGTGGGATGAAGTTCACTCACCCTTGCGTCCAGTCCCAAAGGACTTCACTAGGGCCCAGGAGATCCACCCTCCTCCCCCCTAGTGCGTGGCCCATGCGGATTTTTGAAGCAGGTCACTCCCCCCCACTCCTGCCTCGCTCTTCCTGAGCTTGAATTAATAAAACCTAACATATACTATGCATAACCAGAGTCTGTCCCGGCTTTGTTCACCCCTGTAGTGTATCAGGCTAATCCCTCGGTGTCATGGCCTCAGCAACCTGTGTTTCTTTGCTTCTCCTCCAGTTCTCGTCCCCCTACTTGAGGTCTGGTCCCCGGCCACGGTGAAGCTGTCACCAAATAAAGAAACTCACCCCCGAGTGAAAGAGCGGTGATCCCCGACACCCCAACTACAGATGTCCAGTGATCAAGCAACCTGCGCTGAAACTGAATCCCTGGTGAGAAAATTTGCGGCCTACCTTTCTGATGATGGCGGCCCCCGACACAAGATGGCGAAGCAGCTCTAGAAGGCGGGAATCCACAGTGAACCGCAGGAGCAGGAAGAGAGCGGTGAGCGGGAAACAGGAGCGGGCGCACGCACCTCCGCACTGGTGAGAGACGTCTTCCAAAATGGCCGCCCCCCGGATATGCGTCACAGCTGTGCCCTGAAAGGAGCGGCGCCATCTTGGAGGTGGCGCGGAACCAGCTCCCACCGGCGCGATCAGATGACGTCACCAGCAAGACCAAGGACAGCCGTAAGCCCATCAAGGCGTCCAGAATGCGCCGGATGACCCGCGCAGGCCTGGATTAGTCACCTCACCGGCCCGACGCGGGCTTTTTGAATTTTGAGTCTGGGAAGAATAGAAAGACATACGGGAAGGGAATTAGTATAGCACCGTAGCGGCAGAACCATTAAGCGAGTAAGGGCAGGGTGAGTGATAGAGAGGGAGTTAGTAAGAGGATAAAAGCAAGTAGATGAGAGGAAATAAGCCGAAGTGGAGACATTTAAGGAGACAATACTATAAGAAGGAGTAAGGAAGTAGACTTGAATTTAAAGTGGGGTAGGGATGCAGCAAGTAGTAAGGAAGTGGTAGAGGGGAGAGCAAGGAGGAGAGGAAGTAGGGAGCTATAAAGAAAGAAGAATAAATGTGGAGAAGTGAGGAAATCAGAAAGCTATAGAAATGTGCAAGTTAGATAGTGGGAGTGGTGACTGGAAGTGGAGTGAAGGGGGACGTGAAGTAGGACTTGGTAGGTTATGTATCAAAGGAGGTAGAGAAGTGTTAGTAGGTTGGTGAAGACAGGTTGAGTGGGAAAGGAGAAGGGAAGTAAGGAGCAGGGCGACACAAGGTTTAGATAGACAGATGAGATCGCTGGGGAAGGTTGAAATCAAAAAAATGTTTTAAAGCACTTTACTACATTTGTGAAGTAAGGCTTTAACCGAACATGAAAATCAGTATTCTGAAGGAGCAAGTCAAACGCTTTTTATAAAAAATAATTTTTTTAAAAACAGGATTGAAGCAGAGGGTCTCCCCAAGCTGAACCGCATTCATTTCAACTCTGGGACCCCCCCATTTCCCATAATACTTCCCTCCAAAGGGGGTGCCAGGCTATACGATAAAGGGGGTAACCAGGCTATACAATAAAGGTCACCACTGGAACGGTGGGCCCCTGGCAGCTACCTGGCACCATAAGCCAGGGGCCAGGCATTATAACATGTGAACGTTAAAGTGTCCCCTGCCTTTCCACTTTTCATAGAAAAATGGAAAAAATGTGTGGTGCTCTGAAAAAAACCCTCAAAATATGTAGTACAAAAATTGTAACGTTCAATAAATGTATATAATGATTCCCGAAATGAAAACCCCCTGGATAATGGATAAGGGATAGCCAATCCATAGGACACAGAACAATCATGTATTAATCACTGCTCCATTGTAATCTGACTAGTGGGCTAGGGCCCCCACGAGCACTGTAGTAAGGGGCCACACAATAAAGTGTCCCAGCATATAATGTCAGAATGGAGAATGTGCTTGTGATAAAATAACTCACAGTTAGAGTTGGTAATGTCCTTTTGGCTGTGCAGGTTTCTTCTTTCACAGTAGGGGGCGTGCTTCCGTTTTTTCTGGATGATTTGACACGAAGCAAAAGGAAAAAGCAGGCACTAATACTCCGGAAAGTAAAAAAAGGTTGAATGAAATCCAGGAGAGCGTGTGCCCATAAAAAAAGACTATTTTAATGGAAACCACAAAAAAAATACAGCTACATTACGGGGTACACAGACCCCCACCAACGCAATTCGAGCCGCGTTGGTGGGGGTTTGTGTACCCCGTAATGTAGCTGTATATTTTTTGTGGTTTCCATTAAAATAGTCTTTATGGGCACACGCTCTCCTGGATTTCATTCAACCTTTTTTTACTTTCCGGAGTATTAGTGCTTGCTTTTTCCTTTTGCTTCGTTTCCACTTTTCATGTTCCCTAAGCCTAAGACTCATGAAACGTTCTATATGTAAGTTTTAGGTGAGATATTTGGGTAGAAATGCAATCATGTTGTTTGCAGGAGTTTGGGGGGCAAAGATATCAGTAGTCTCCTAATTCTCCCTGGCGTGCAGGCATGATTTGCCAGTACGTGGGTTGAATTACACCAGGGCTGCCCAGTGACTCCTGATTTTCAAGCCCAGATATCCCAGTCCTATTTCCCTTACAGCTATGAGTCTGCCCAAGTTATCCTATGTATTAAAGTATGTTTTATTTCATTTGTGTGTAGCGGTCATGTAAAATGGCTACAGTCATCTCTCCTGCTGACAGTAAGGCCTGGTAAGTTGTGGGCATGCCAGCAGTAATTATGGAGGTTTGCCCGCACACCCTGTGGTGGGGTGCCCTGTGTATGGATGGGAGTGGTCACATGCTCTGATTCCATGGTTAGTGATGTCAGAGGTGTGTCAGCTTCCAGAGTGTACATAAGGCACAGCACTGTGTCTAATAGTTAGTTCTATCTGAGTCCTGAGTTCTGTAGGAGTTCTGAATAGTCTGCGAGAGTTATGTTATAGTAGCTGAACAGGAAGACTGTGTCCAGGGACCTGGCACAGGGTAAAGACATCCCGGCTGGGATAGGGAATCCCTATTAAAGGAGAATTACACCTTTCAAAGGGAAGCACTGAGGGACAATGAGTGGCTAGAGAAACTACTGCGAGGGGCAGTTAGCCCACCTCAACCAATAAAGATGCTCTTAATCACAAACCCTCTCGTGTACATGTGTGGAGTGAATGTACAGAGAGGAGCACCACAGAGGAGTTCCTCGTCAGGACCATCCCCAAGTGACCGAAGGGACCCTGATGAGGTGGAGGCGATGCACTGGAACTAGGTAGGACTCCGCACACTACCTCAGCTGCCTGTCTGGATGGGTCCTCCCCACACACCATCATGCGGGAGACTCAGGAGTCCTGTTGCCAACAGGTGCACCACCAGACACTATCACACTGTAATGGGGACCGGTTAGACCACAGGGGCCAATGTGAGATTGGGTGGGTCAGGCCGGGCCAGAAATACCGTTACATTTGGAGGCGAGCTGCTGAGATCAGATCTGTCAACAGGACAGGCTCTAGCTAGGCACACTGGGAAACAGGGAGAGCGTCTGCTGCCACTCTGTGCTGCGTAGGGACGGACCTAGGGGTGGTCAGGGGCTGACAGGGTATTGTCAGTTCGCAGGGACGACCTAGGGGCCTGAAAGGAGTGAGGGGTCTGGAGCCGGGCTATAGCTGACCGAGTCACTTTGAGGTAGTGCTAGTTGGTAGGACGCCAGAAGGGATAGCCTGTTAACGTGGTCAGGAATCCTGGAGAGGGTCTGCGCTAGGCTGACCAAGAGAGGTAGACGCCCCAAGTACTGCATGGCAGAGCCAGAGTACTCTAGCCCATTCCAGACACTTACCATAGGGAGCACAGACTGGGAGGAAGGAGTTACAGCAGACACTGAGAGAGTGAGCCTAGCCTGAGGTAGTGCAACATGAGTCCAGCCTAGATCAGGTACACATGTGGTGGTGCATCTGAGCAATCTTTATTGTACTGGTGTGGTGGCTGCCCCGCAGAGCGGAGCCCCATGTATGATAATTGGTACGAGAGCGTGACAATCCAAGGAATGGAGGATCCGCGTGGTGCGGAGAGCCCAAAATGGCGACCAGAGGCTGATGGGGAAGGCACCCATGGCGTGCGCCCCACTGAAGAGCAAACTGTCGCTGAGCTGTCTCTAACTAATCTGCTCTGGAGTGGAGCGAAGGCTGTGGCTGCCCCGTTTTTGTCCTGTCTGGGACACCGAGGGGCCACCCTTGAAGAGTGTGAGGACATTGTGATAACTGGGGGGGAACCCAGCGAGAAGAGCAAACAAACTGACATTTCGGGCTTAAAAGCCACCCAAAATGGCGGTTCCCGCTTGCTAGGGAGACCGCATGGGCCAGTCGCAGAGAAAATGGCTGATACAGAACTTGCAAAAAGCTGGCCGGGAATGGCGCGAACAGCAGAGCCCCGCCCTGATGGGGGGTATGGCGCGAAAGCTACGACTGCGCCTTCATGGACAGTGACTCACTCGGCCCCTGTGCTGAGTCAACCGCTTAGTCTATGGGACCCTCCCCTGATTTCCACCAGGGGGAGTGACTTTCAATTATGGCCTGTGGGAATGCACCCACTGGGCCCAGGGACTGATATCCAGACGGCGCCACTACAAGAAGTAGTTCCGGCCGCGGAGGTAACGTGCAAAAAGGAGGGATATTTTGCACGAAAAGCAGCAGCTAGGAGAAGGCGGGAACTAGCCGCGGCCCAAGAATCCCACTCTGATGAGGAAATTGGCGCGAAAACGCAGACTGCGCCCACCAGGACTGAGAAAGGCGCGGCCTTAATTAAGGGGCATGCTATTCCCCTGTGGGATCCGCCCATAATTGCAACCCCTGGGGGCGGGTTCCAGCTATGCCAGCGGAAGGAGGAGCCGAAGCAGGAAGTGGCTGGCCCAGAAGCTTCTACCGGTCAGTTGCGAGGAACCACTGACCTGGAGAGACCCATACTGAAAGTGGTCCCTACCAAAAGAATGGCCTGCTCCTCCACTGTGGGAACTATGGTATCCACCCAGCCCTACTCGGTACCCGGCGGGGTACTGGTAGTCAGGGTGGCTAACACCGAGACGGTGGTCGGGCTCTGCCTACAATGCGGGCTGCCCGAAGGCATTGTTAACACGGCGGCACGCTGCCCACAATGCGGGACACTATACTTATGGCCAATGCCGACGTTCATTCCGATCCAATCTGCTGACCCCCCGGGGGATACGGCTAGGCGCTCCGCCGAGTCCCCTGGTGCACTGTGGATCAATCGTGCAAGTCCCGGAGAAAGGGGACTGGAGTCGATTAAATCGGCTGGGTCAGCAGCAACCGAGACGGTCGGATCACTCCCCGACCGCACTGAGAAAAGACTATCGCCCCGATCGGTGACCCCTAAGTCGGGGAAGGCAGAATACTCGGATGAGGATCTCCGCGAGCTAGCGGAGGTGAAATCGAGGCCCAGGACAGAACCGGGGAGGACGACACCCCGTAGTGTGAGTAGCAGCCTGGAAAGAAGGGCGTCCCCCGCAGATCGGCGAGCCGAGAGACGGAGTCCCTTCGCCTCAGGACATGGTGGCGACGGGCGAGAGACGCCTACACCCCTGCGGAATGGTAAGAGAAAGCCACTCACTTACCTTGCTCCGGTAGACGGTGTAGCGGAAACAAGGCCGTGCCAGGCCCAAGACGCACGTGCGGAGGAGATACCACTTCCGGTGGAGACGACGGCGGAGCTTCCGGATGTCGTCATCGAGGAAGAGATCCCGCATGGGGGTCCCACCCAAGATGGCGGCGCTTCCGGTTTCGGTGAGGACATCATTTCCGGTGGCGACGGCGGAATAGACGGGAAAGATGCAGCAACGCTTCGGCGATCGGGTGAATGTCCCCGATCACCTCAAGGGCCCAAGAGCTGGATGGGAGACCCGCAGACGGATGAGGGTGAGCTATCCTCCTTGGAGCAGTCCATGGACAGCCGGGAACGGGTCGTAGTCCCGTGGCGTATCCCATCTTGCCCCTACGCCCAACCCCACGCCCTAGGTAAAACCCCTGCCCCCATCACATGTTCCCCGGGGTCCCCGCCTAGTCTGGAACTTGTGGACATACCTTTGGGGGGGAGGAGAGACGGACTGGTGAACGACAGCGCAGTTGCGCTACGGAGGGCATTTCTCGTGGAGGGGGAGAATTAGGCAAGGCCGCGGTAGGCCGGTGGTTGCCTCCTGTGACCAATAAAACAGAGGACAAGGCCCTGGGATCATCACGGTGGTCCGTACCACGGTCAGCACGGACATCGGGGGTATTCTCATGGGGGGATGCGGAAGAGAGTGACTCAGGGGATTCACATAGGTTCAAGGAACACCTTTGGTGGGCCCCCCTCTTTGAAGGTTATGCGGCCTGGATGGATCGTACGCGATTCCTTATTAGAAGGGAGGATGTAGTTGACTTTTGGTGGGCCAAGGGAGAATTCACCCCTGAACAGCGAGACAGAGAGCTGCAGGAACGGTGGTATAAGATTGAGCACAGGGAGATAGAGCCCATGGGTCCCGATACACTGTCAGACCCTGTGGATCCTGACGAACCCCTGTCATGGGTGCTACCTGGGAGGGCAGGTAGGGCTGACCTAATTAGGATCAGTAGAGCGGAACGGGCAATAATGGCTCGATATAAGTCTTCCCACGGGTTGGAGTACCCTTATGTCCCTGAACCCCTCATGGAGGAGATAGAAGAGAACAGGGAAAGGTGGCTTAGGGAAACCATCGAGATGTACCTAGTCAATAAGGGGAGTGACGTTACTGGAAGGAGGGCAGAGGACAGAATAGATCACCTGATGCGAGTGTGGAGTATAGGGAGGAATATACACAAACACAGGGTGACCTATAGGCCCGAGAGGGGACTGCCTAGGCACTATCATGTCACGGTCCTGGACATGGGTGGTAGAGAGGTTAAGAAACCTGACCCGAGCCACTATTATTAGGGGGTACTAAGGCATTTTGCGGGCTCGTGGCTTCTGGTCGGGGCGGGCTTGGCGAGATGTCACTGTGGTCATTTTTTTTTGTATAATGGACAATCTGTGAGGTTAACAATTATGTGTTATGTGTTACAGTGCTTCCTGGAAGAAGGCATTTAAATTTAGGTCCCAGCGAGGGCGATGGGATTCACCAGGGGGAGAATGTAGCGGTCATGTAAAATGGCTACAGTCATCTCTCCTGCTGACAGTAAGGCCTGGTAAGTTGTGGGCATGCCAGCAGTAATTATGGAGGTTTGCCCTCACACCCTGGTGGGGTGCCCTGTGTATGGATGGGAGTGGTCACATGCTCTGATTCCATGGTTAGTGATGTCAGAGGTGTGTCAGCTTCCAGAGTGTACATAAGGCACAGCACTGTGTCTAATAGTTAGTTCTATCTGAGTCCTGAGTTCTGTAGGAGTTCTGAATAGTCTGCGAGAGTTATGTTATAGTAGCTGAACAGGAAGACTGTGTCCAGGGACCTGGCACAGGGTAAAGACATCCCGGCTGGGATTGGGAATCCCTATTAAAGGAGAATTACACCTTTCAAAGGGAAGCACTGAGGGACAATGAGTGGCTAGAGAAACTACTGCGAGGGGCAGTTAGCCCACCTCAACCAATAAAGATGCTCTTAATCACAAACCCTCTCGTGTACATGTGTGGAGTGAATGTACAGAGAGGAGCACCACAGAGGAGTTCCTCGTCAGGACCATCCTCAAGTGACCGAAGGGACCCTGATGAGGTGGAGGCGCTGCACTGGAACTAGGTAGGACTCCGCACACTACCTCAGCTGCCTGTCTGGACGGGTCCTCCCCACACACCATCATGCGGGAGACTCAGGAGTCCTGTTGCCAACAGGTGCACCACCAGACACTATCACACTGTAATGGGGAACGGTTAGACCACAGGGGCCAATGTGAGATTGGGTGAGTCAGGCCGGGCCAGAAATACCGTTACATGTGCTTTTACTATAAATGTCTATTCAGCCAGCTCAGGCATCCATATAGGTGCCGGGAAGTCTGCATAGACATCGGAGAGGAGAAGGGATGTTGAGAGGTGTCGGGGTGTGAAGTGGCCAGGGCAGGGCTTAGTACTGGGTCCGGAGAACAGAGACCCCCTGCGGGGAGGACACTCTGATCTGCCAGACTCAGTGGAGTCTGCCCAGTAGGTGACAAGGGGTTGACTAGGGGAAGCAGCAAAATGTCGGCGCGTTTTCCCATTGGTCAATCCGTATGTCCCGCCCACGGGTCATCCCAAGCCGGCTTAGCCCGTCCCCTCCTCTGGCGTCAGTCAAAGGACGAGCCCCTATTCTTATCGGTTGGCGGCAGGGTTTCCCATGCTCCAATTGGTCGCTCCTTCCTCCATGCTGAACATAGAACAGTGGAGGGTATGTAAGGAGAAAACCCCAGTCAGAGAACCAGACGATCTAGTGACTTGTGTCGATGAAGCTAGGGCGGACTTTTCAAAGTTGCTGTCACGAATACCAGAGCAACCGGCTTGGTTTTGAAGCTAGGAAAAGTCTGCCCTGCAGAGACTAAGTCAGACGTGAAGTTCAAGTTCTCATTTGGAACGTAGCGGTCGCGGCTAGGAACTGAAGCCAAAAAGAGGACCAGAAAGCCCGGGTGTATATCCCGGTCAGGTTAAGCGTACCGAAGCATTCGCCCTGCACCTAGTAGAGCCTAGATTTCACCCCCAGCAAGTGTGCTTTTAGCTGTATTTTGTGTATTCATTGTGTTGTACGCGGGTTTACCCGAATAAACTGCATTTTGTTCTTACCACCTTGTTTGCCTAGCGAATGATCCCGGTAAAAATAATTGTAAAATCTCCTGGTCTCCCGTGAGAGACATTAGGGAAGGCCTAGTGATGTCACGGCCACGCCTCCCCGTCACGAGCGATCTAAAGTCCACAGATCGCTCAGGCGACAGGCGCGCACAACGCCATGTGCTCTGTCGCACACGCACTATATCACACAGCAGAAGCCAATGCAAATTATCGACTATGGGGACATACTGTAGTACATGGCACAGCACCCCAAACCCACCTTAGCAACCTTGATACCCTCTACAATTCAATATGTCGCTTTGTCCTCCAATGCAACGACAACACACATCACTGCGAAATGCTCAAAGAACTAGATTGGTCATCACTAGAGTCTAGGCGCAAAGTTCATCTTTCCTGTCTTGCCTTGAAATACTTTCTCGGCAAGCTACCCACCTATCTGAACAAGCTCCTCACCCCTACCACGTGCAGCACTTATCATCTGAGATCAGACTCCAACAGACTGCTCATGGTCCTAAGGTTCAACAAAGTATCCGTCCGCTCCTCCTCATAGGCCTTCATTATACCACCGGCGGCGGGACACGCACGCTACCTCAATGCGATGCGCTGCCCGAAACTTGCACTGCAGGCAGGAGGCATCGGGAGGCGAGGCCATGATGTCACGTGAGTGGTTCAGTCTCATTGGCTGAACCGCTCACATGACGCGGCCATCGCTCCAGAAAATAAAATTCTTGGATCTGTTCGAAAATTTGCGCACTTGGCCGCCTCGTTGGTCACCCATTCTTAGTGTGCGCTCATAGGAAAACTTTTATTTGTTTTGGTGGCGCACAACGTTCTGCGCTCCGCCGCTTCGGGTATAATCACGGCCTTACCGTGCACCCCAAAACTGGAACAACCTACCAGAGACTCTTGCAGATGCCACCAGTCTAAGTGCTTTCAAAACGAAGGCTGTCTCACATTTTAATCTGGTCTGTAACGGTTACATGCGCCTATAATATATATTATCTCTAACTGTGCATGCAATGTCTTGTATATAATGTATACCATGTTCACTTAATGTAACTATGGATTTGTAACCATGTATCTGGCATCATAACTCTGTGCCCAGGACATACATTGAGAGTTACCTCATTTTCAAGTATTGCTTCCTTCCTGGTAAAACATTTGATAAATAAATAAAATATCCGAGGCCTAAGGAGCGAACACATGATTAGGAAATGCAGGAGGGGGGCGCAGGACCCTCCAGGACTGAATGGGTGAAAATCCCTCAGCTGCCCCAGGGACATCAACTTTAGGATTTCCTGTACAAGTGTACAGGCATACCCCGGTTTAAGGACACTCACTTTAAGTACACTCGCGAGTAAGGACATATCACCCAATAGGCAAACGCCAGCTCGCGCATGCGCCTGTCAGCACGTCCTGAACAGCAATACCGGCTCCCTACCTGTACCAAAGCTGTGCGCAAGCGGGGAGACTATAGAGACTGCTACACATGTGTTATTTACATCAGTTATGCGCGTATATGATGATTGCAGTACAGTACATGCATCGATAAGTGGGGAAAAGGGAGTGCTTCACTGTAAGTACATTTTCACTTTACATACATGCTCCGGTCCCATTGTGTACGTGAATGCGGGGTATGCCTGTACCACCTGATAAGATTACACAAATAATGCAATAAATTGCACCCATTTAAGAAATATAGCGCTGTGCCATTTGTTTAAATAGAGCTGCGTTAACGTTCTGCCACCGTTAACCTGCGTTAATAGATGCGACCAAATCTGTACATCATTTTCTTTTACACTACATTAAGGTGAGACTATAATTACACGTTTATAATGTGAGGTCTATGAGCTGAAAGCGCAGCTTAGTGCAGGGGTGAGCAAACTTTTTATGCCGAGCCCCCCTTTTCATCCATAAAATTTCTCGGGCCCCCCCTGGCTGACGTAATCAAAATCACATGAAAAAAAAAAAACCTTTATTAAACGGTATACAATATAAATCCAAATATGTCTATAAATACTTACATATTTCAACAGCTCGCGCTTGCAAAATTAGGCTGCGTCCACGCTGCCGCTGAGAGCGGTGACATCACCAACTCTCCAAGCCTGAGCGCAGGGTGTCCTGCATCATTTTGCAAGCGTGGATCGGGGCTATTTGTGTGTGTGTGTGTGGCTGTGTGTGGCTGTATGTGTGTGTGTGTGTGTGTGTGTGTGTGTGTGTGTGTCTGTGTGTGTGTGTCTGTCTGTGTGTGGCTGTGTGTGTGCATTGACTTCTGCTGAGCGCACTTCAAAGTCAATTTTGTTTGTCTCCCCAAGCGCTGAGCTTGGGAGAGCGTACGTGCACAAAGGCAATACTTTTGGGGGGCATTCATCCACCTCTTTGCTACCTCCCTTCCATCTCCCCCCCCTTTTTGTTTCTACCTTATTTATTTTTTCCGTTTTCAATGTTTTCACTTTTTTTTTATTATTTCTGTACATTCATAGTATGATTGATACAGTGGCAGCCGACCCTTTCCCTCGCAGAGGATCGCAGCGAAGCAGGTTGCCAGCGGAGGAGAGCAGGAACACAGCGCTATTGCAGGGCAGACACTGGGAGGGGCGTTTGACTTCACCGTGCTCGGGCGTGCTCCTCCCCGTACCCCCGAAGCCCCTGCGCGTGCGCACACACCATCACGAGGCCGCCACCTGCACTATCTTGTTCAGCCACCGGCACACATCTTCGGCTGCCCGCCTGTGCACATCTTATTGGCCGCCCATCGCGTACAGCTTTTTCGTCCTCCCGCGCAAAGCGTCTGCCGGCCCGCGCACCCAGATTTCGCCGCACGTCGCCTGCGCCCCCCTAAATCTTGCGCCTTATTGCCCCCCACCAGTTTGCGCACCACTGCAATACAACACACACTCTCTCTCTCTCAATCAATCACCACATACACACCACATACACACACACACAATCCCCCCCCCCACACACACACACACACACACACACACACACACTCCCCCCCCCCACACACACACACACAATCCCCACACACAATCCACACACACACACACACACACACACACACACACACACACACACACACACACACACACTCAATCCCCCCACACACACACAATCCCCCCACACACAAACACACCCCCCCACACACACAAACACACTCAATCCCCCCCCATACACAATCCCCCCCCACACACACTCAATCCCCCCCGCACACACTTAATCCCCCCCCACACACACACACTCAATCCCCCCATACACTCAATCCCCCCCCCACACACTCTCAATCCCCCCCCCACACTCAATCCCCCCACGCACACACTCAATCCCCCCCCACACACACACACAATCCCCCCCCACACACACACACAATCCCCCCCACACACACACACTCAATCCCCGCCCCCACACTCAATCCCCCCCACACACAAACACACACCCCCCCACACACAAACACACACCCCCCCACACACAAACACACTCAATCCCCCCCCACACACACACTCACTCAATCCCCCCCCCCATACCTTGTGACCTTGAGCAAGTCACGTTATCTCCCTGTGCCGCAGGCACCAAATAATAGATGTATGTGTAGGGATGTGGTAGGAGCCTCATATGTGTGTTCAGTTGGTGTTTTGACTGTTCAGGAGAGTCATGTGGAGGTCTGCGCTGATGCAATAGCTGTGAGTCTGTGCAGCTCAAGGCAGAGAAGCTCCGCTGAGGAACTACAACTCCCATGAGCTCCTGGGCAGTCACCTGACTTGAGGAGCCAATCGGAAGGCTAGAATTACGGGAGGAGGAAAGGGAAGCGTGGGGGAGAGGCTAGTCAGAGGGGATCTGGAAGGTAACGGAGGAGGGTGTATGCGTGCAGGGGGTCCGTGACCCGCCTGCATAGGCTAGCTTTACCCCGCAGGCCCTTAGGAGAAACCCCTGAGTCACAGTGTGCTGCTGTGCTGCAGGGACGGCCATAGTGCTAGCGATCAGTCACCTTACTGTGTACACAGTTAGGGACAAGCGTGCGGAGCAGGTTTGCTGGTGAGCTGCTTGGGACCAGACAGCTGCACTGCGGACATCCCAGACAAGCAAGGATTCGGCTGATCCTTTTCCAAGTATTACCGGTCACCGCCGTGACCGGAAGGTAGTAGATACGTCAAGTGCACCAACACCGGTCAACAGGCGCTGATCCCGCCTTAGGCATAACTATAGGGAGACACTAGCGAGTACACACCGCTATCGTACTATTACACGGACACGGTGTGTGGGGCACGCGGTGACGGGATAGAGACACTCATAAGAGCGTGGCTGAGCCACTATTGTACAGGACAATATTCCCTAGGGGTGTGGCCGAGCCACTGATGTTAGAAGGACATTATCCGTTAGCGGTGTTAGGGTATGATAGAGTATAAGTATAGTGTTATAAGATAAGTGTATGCATATTGGGTTATTGCCACGGTTCATATAGAGTATAAGTTTATTATTGCACATAGTAAAGTTGGTTGCACGCATTGTATCGGTGTGTTTCTTGCCCAGGGGAATCTTACATGACGGTGATCCTGGGTAAGTGGAGGCGCTGCGCTAATAAGTGTTACCCCAGGCTCCCAGCTAGCGGAGGCTCAGATCTCCTGGAGCCGCAGGTGCGCGCAGTTACCCGAAGTCGCTTAGAGTGTCAGAAAAAGGGCTACAAATGTCTTTTTTTATATAGCGCCATTAAATGTACATAGCGCTTCCCAGCAGTAATACATGTGACAATCATATAAATTACAAATAACAGGTCATGGGAATAAGTGCTTCAGACATAGATTGTAAGCTCTATGGGGTAGCGGCTCGCGCCTGCAAACATTCTATGTACAGCACTGCATACACTGGCGGTGGAAACATTACTACTGTTTTATATCAGACCTGACTGCTGATATAAACAGGACTTTAAAATCAGTTGCGATTCATAGAAAACCAGTGTGATCTGCCTGGCTTCTATCTAGGTGACGCTAGAGGGTGAGAGGGTGAGAGGCTGGTGTTGCTGTTTAGGGGGCGGGAGAAGAAATCATGGCGCCCTCCTCCCGTGTGAGGCAGGACAGTGATAGCCACGCGCGGACCCCCCGGTTACCTGGCTGCAGGCAGGGCTTGCGGACCCCCCGGTTACCTGGCTGCAGGCAGGGCTTGCGGACCCCCCGGTTACCTGGCTGCTGGCAGGGCTTGCGGACCCCCCCGGTTACCTGGCTGCAGGCAGGGCTTGCGGACCCCCCAAATACGTGGCTGAAGGCAGGGCTTGCGGACCCCCGGTTACCTGGCTGCTGGCAGGGCTTGCGGACCCCCCGGTTACCTGGCTGCAGGCAGGTCTTGCGGACCCCCCGATTACGTGGCTGCAGGCAGGGCTTGCTGACCCCCCGGTTACCTGGCTGCAGGCAGGGCTTGCGGACCCCCCAGTTACGTGGCTGCAGGCAGGGCTTGCAGACCCCCCGGTTACCTGGCTGCAGGCAGGGCTTGCGGACCCCCCGGTTACCTGGCTGCAGGCAGGGCTTGCGGACCCCCGGTTACCTGGCTGCAGGCAGGGCTTGCGGACCCCCCCCGGTTACCTGGCTGCAGGCAGGGCTTGCTGACCCCCCCGGTTACCTGGCTGCAGGCAGGGCTTGCGGACCCCCCCGGTTACCTGGCTGCAGGCAGGGCTTGCGGACCCCTGGTTACCTGGCTGCAGGCAGGGCTTGCGGACCCCCCCCGGTTACCTGGCTGCAGGCAGGGCTTGCTGACCCCCCCGGTTACCTGGCTGCAGGCAGGGCTTGCTGACCCCCCGGTTACCTGGCTGCAGGCAGGGCTTGCGGACCCCCCGGTTACCGGGCTGCAGGCAGGGCTTGCGGACCCCTCGGTTACCGGGCTGCAGGCAGGGCTTGCGGACCCCCTGGTTACCTGGCTGCAGGCAGGGCTTGCGGACCCCCCCGGTTACCTGGCTGCAGGCAGGGCGTGCGGACCCCCCGGTTACCTGGCTGCAGGCATGGCTTGCCCTTGGGCACCCGGTCGGCCCCGCACACGGTGAAGGTGTGAGTGTCGTCGCTCAGCCGCACGGTGACGCCGCGCTCGGGCCGTACGTGCAGCACCCGGCCCTGCATCCACACCAGGCCCACCTCCAGCCCGCCGGCTCCTTTCTCCAGCCAGAAGGAACCGGGCCGCCGCCGCACGCATTCCCTCAGCCGCCCCGCTAACATCTTCACCGGCGGGGAGGTAACCTGGAAGCCGGGCCGCGCTGCAGGCCGATCTCCGGCGGCCGCCATGGTCGCCATGGAGACAGCAAAACTGGCGCGCCTTTTCTGACATTGACAGGGGACCAATCGCGGCTACTGTACGAGAGCAGCAACCAATCATAGGAGAGGGGGGCTGGGCTGGTGACCCTGCATTAACCCCTTCCAGGCTGTTAGTGTGACAACCCTCTATAAAGACGTGTCTCTGTGTAATAAACCAATGTCAGAACAATACATGGCGCGCCTGTGTTTGTGTTTATTAAGCAGCAGTGTCACATATTCCAACATCTTTTTATAAATGTCAGGGGTCAAGTCTGCACTATGTCTGACCCCCATACAGGGGAAAGTGGTTCTTGGGTGAGCCATACTCCAGCTAACAGTAAACAATAATAATAATGACAACAACAAATATAATAAAGTTAATCTTATACTATATTAGTGAAAGCACTGTATGTTTGCCTGCCTGGATGTCCGGTGTCCCTAGGGGAAATCTCATTGGTCCCTTGGGTCGCCCGCCCCCGCACACCTCTCATTGGCCTGAGGCGGAGTGACGGCACACACACACACACACACACACACACACACACACACACACACACACACACACACACACACACACACACACACACACAACACAGCAGCTCTACACACACACACACACACACACACAACACAGCAGCTCTATACACACACACACACACACAACACAGCAGCTCTATACACACACACACACACACACACACAACACAGCAGCTCTATACACACACACACACACACACAACACAGCAGCTCTATACACACACACACACACACACAACACAGCAGCTCTATACACACACACACACACAACACAGCAGCTCTATACACACACACACACACACAACACAGCAGCTCTATACACACACACACACACAACACAGCAGCTCTATACACACACACACACAACACAGCAGCTCTATACACACACACACACACACACACAACACAGCAGCTCTATACACACACACACAACACAGCAGCTCTATACACACACACACACACAACACAGCAGCTCTATACACACACACACACAACACAGCAGCTCTATACACACACACACACAACACAGCAGCTCTATACACACACACAACACAGCAGCTCTATACACACACACACACACACAACACAGCAGCTCTATACACACACACACACACACACACACAACACAGCAGCTCTATACACACACACACACACACACAACACAGCAGCTCTATACACACACACACACACACACAACACAGCAGCTCTATACACACACACACACAACACAGCAGCTCTATACACACACACACACACACAACACAGCAGCTCTATACACACACACACACACAACACAGCAGCTCTATACACACACACACACAACACAGCAGCTCTATACACACACACACACACACACACAACACAGCAGCTCTATACACACACACACAACACAGCAGCTCTATACACACACACACACACAACACAGCAGCTCTATACACACACACACACAACACAGCAGCTCTATACACACACACACACAACACAGCAGCTCTATACACACACACAACACAGCAGCTCTATACACACACACACACCCTCTGTCCGCCCCCCTCCCCCCCCCCTCACGTGCGCCATCCTGCACTGGCTCCGGACGGGAAGCGCGGCCCTCCTACCCCAGCCGCTCCCTTACCTCCCCGGCGCTACCACCCGCTCAGGTAAGTCACTGTGCGTCCCGCCTCAGCCTCAGGCCCACTGCGCGTCCCGCCTCAGCCTCAGGCCCACTGCGCGTCCCGCCTCAGCCTCAGGCCCACTGCGCGTCCCGCCTCAGCCTCAGGCCCACTGCGCGTCCCGCCTCAGCCTCAGGCCCACTGCGCGTCCCGCCTCAGCCTCAGGCCCACACAGGGCGCTTCCTACCGCCGCTCAGCCAGACGCCACATCGAGCGGGGCGCCGGGGGGGGGGGGGGGGAGCGTGAGTCTTAGGCCCACACAGGGCGCTTCCTGCAGCCGCCTGCACGCCTCACTCAGCAGGACGGCACATCGGGGGACCAAGCGGCCGCCGGGGGGGGGGAGCGCGAGTCACAGGGAACGGGGGGGGGGGGAGTCACGGGGAACGGGGGGGGGGGGAAATGCCCATACATAAATTATGACAATACATATGCCCACCGCTCTCCACCCCCCCCCACTCCCCTTTCCCCCCCCCCCACTCCCCTTTCCCCCCCCCACTCCCCTTCCCCCCCCCCCCCGCTCCCCTTTCTCCCCCCCGCTCCCCTTTCTCCCCCCCCCGCTCCCCTTTCTCCCCCCCCCGCTCCCCTTTCTCCCCCCCGCTCCCCTTTCTCCCCCCCCGCTCCCCTTTCTCCCCCCCCGCTCCCCTTTCTCCCCCCCCCCCCCCGCTCCCCTTTCTCCCCCCCCCGCTCCCCTTTCTCCCCCCCGCTCCCCTTTCTCCCCCCCCGCTCCCCTTTCTCCCCCCCCGCTCCCCTTTCTCCCCCCCCGCTCCCCTTTCTCCCCCCCCCCTCCCCTTTCTCCCCCCCCCCTCCCCTTTCTCCCCCCCCCCCTCCCCTTTCTCCCCTACCCGCTCCCCTTTCTCCCCTCCCCTTTCTCCCCCCCCCCGCTCCCCTTTCTCCCCCCCCCGCTCCCCTTTCTCCCCCCCCGCTCCCCTTTCTCCCCCCCCGCTCCCCTTTCTCCCCCCCCCGCTCCCCTTTCTCCCCCCCCCCGCTCCCCTTTCTCCCCCCCCCCCCGCTCCCCTTTCTCCCCCCCCCCCGCTCCCCTTTCTCCCCCCCCGCTCCCCTTTCTCCCCCCCCGCTCCCCTTTCTCCCCCCCCCCCGCTCCCCTTTCTCCCCCCCCGCTCCCCTTTCTCCCCCCCCGCTCCCCTTTCTCCCCCCCCCCTTTCGCCCCCCCCCCCCCGCTCCCCTTTCTCCCCCCCCCGCTCCCCTTTCTCCCCCCCCCCCCGAAACCTTTACAACAAATACTCACCTATTGTTCCACGAGTTATAAATAATACTACCTATTACGCATTTACATCCCGGGCAACGCCGGGTCTCTCAGCTAGTAAATAATAATAATGAAAGATGAATAAATAAATCCTAATGAAAAAGAAATAAGTAGCACCAAACATAATGACAATATTTGTTTGATGTTAACATTTAATAATATGTAACGTATAAAGCACCAAACCCCTACTCTCTCCACCAGAAGTACAAGGCTAATTTCATTTAAAATAGATTTGAAGCAAAAGGTGACACTGTGCTCATTTGCATGTCATTTCCCAGAGTCCCTGGCTGCAGTGGAAGCTGTATGGGATAATGGTGAAAAGCAGGGTTGCAGACCTGTCTGAGACATGTGAATGTGCTCACAAGGGAGATTGTTATTTCTCTTTAGTTCATAGTCATTTTTAGAGCAAAGATCAGCAACATTTTGCCTAAGACGACATTGTTTAGGATATTTACTAAATTGTACTAGGCCAGCAAGGCACTTTACAATGCTGTACAGTAACTAAGGCCCGGGCCATAGAGGGGTGGGGAGAGCGGATGCGCGCTAACGCTGAGGCTCTCCTGCTTAAGTCAGCCCGATTCCACGGAGCCAGCGTGCGCGAAGGGAGCCGGGGGGAGGTGGTTGGAGGCGGGGCAGTGACGTCGCTGGGCCAATCGCGATGGCCTATTCAGTAAGCGTGGCCTATTCAGTAAGCGTCGATAAGGCTGCGTCTATAGCAGGCCTGCACAACATAACGGCCGCGGGCCGCATGCGGCCCGCCCGGCCTCTCTGTGCGGCCCGCCCGGCCTCTCTGTGCGGCCCGCCCGGCCTCTCTGTGCGGCCCGCCCGGCCTCTCTGTGCGGCCCGCCCGGCCTCTCTGTGCGGCCCGCCCCGCCTCTCTGTGCGGCCCGCCCCGCCTCTCTGTGCGGCCCGCCCCGCCTCTCTGTGCGGCCCGCCCCGCCTCTCTGTGCGGCCCGCCCCGCCTCTCTGTGCGGCCCGCCCCGCCTCTCTGTGCGGCCCCCTCTGTACGGCCCGCCCGGCCTCTCTGTGCGGCCCGCCCGGCCTCTCTGTGCGGCCCGCCCGGCCTCTCTGTGCGGCCCGCCCCGCCTCTCTGTGCGGCCCGCCCGGCCTCTCTGTGCGGCCCGCCCGGCCTCTCTGTGCGGCCCGCCCGGCCTCTCTGTGCGGCCCGCCCGGCCTCTCTGTGCGGCCCGCCCGGCCTCTCTGTGCGGCCCGCCCGGCCTCTCTGTGCGGCCCGCAATGAGATTTAAAAAAAAAAAAACTTAAAAAAAAAAACCTTCAAAAAAAAAAAATGGCAGCGATTCCCCGCGGTCCCGGGGGTGATGTGAGGTGCATTGAGGTGAGGTGCATTGAGGTGAGGTGCAGGGGAGGTGAGGTGTAGGGGGTGAGGTGCAGGGGTGATTGGAGGTGCAGGGGGGGGTGATTGGAGGTGCAGGGGGGATCATTGGAGGTTCAGGGGGGGTGATTGGAGGTTCAGGGGGGGTGGTTGGAGGTGCAGGGGGGTGATTGAGGTGCAGGGGGGGTGATTGGAGGTGTGGGGGTCATTGGAGGTGCGGGGGGTTATTGGAGGTGCAGTGGGGGTTATTGGAGGTGCAGGGGGGGTCATTGGAGGTGCAGGGGGGGTCATTGGAGGTGCAGGGGGGTCTTTGGAGGTGCAGGGGAGGGTTGTTGGATGTGCAGGGGGGGTTATTGGAGGTGCAGGGGAGGGTTGTTGGAGGTGTAGGGGGGGTGATTGGAGGTACAGGGGGGAGAGTGATGTGAGTTGCAGGGGGGGAGAGTGATGTGAGTTGCAGGGGGGGAGAGTGATGTGAGTTGCAGGGGGGGAGAGTGATGTGAGGTGCAGGGGGGGGAGAGTGGTGTGAGGTTCAGGGGGGGAGTGATGTGAGGTGCAGGGGGGAAGAGTGATGTGAGGTGCAGGGGGGAAGAGTGGTGTGAGGTGCAGGGGGGAGAGTGATGTGAGGTGCAGGGGGGGAGAGTGATGTGAGGTGCAGGGGGGAGAGATGGGAGGTGCAGGGGGGGAGAGTGGTGTGAGGTGCAGGGGGGGAGAGTGATGTGAGGTGCAGGGGGGGAGAGTGATGTGAGGTGCAGGGGGGTAGAAGGATGTGAGGTGCAGGGGGCGTGGGATGTGTGTGGTGTGCAGTGGGGTATTGTGTGTTTGTGGAGAGGGAGTATTATGTGTGGGTGAGGGGGAGAGATGGGGGTATGAGAGATAGATGGGGAGTATCGCAAAGGTTGATAGTGAGGGGTTCTGGGGGAGATATGAGGATGATGATGAGAGGTGCTGGAGGAGAGATGATGATGATGATTTTACCCGTGCGGCCCAAATTTTTTTTCCTTGGAGCATTTTGGCCCTTCTCGCTTTACGAGTTGTGCAGGCCTGGTCTATAGTATTTCAGAAGGAGGGAAGGCGCACACACGCTGCAATACACTTGCTGAAGCCTGAGCTTTTTAATGGCTTTGCAGGGTATGCAGCGGGCGCGATTTGGGGGCGTGGCAATGAATATTTGGAGGCGTGGCAATAACGTTCCGGCGCGGACGTCACTTCCCTACCTCACATCCCGATCCACCGGCATTTTTTCAGATGCAGAATCTGAAGCACTGTGCAGACAAGAAGAAAAATGCACACAATGCGCACCAGAGATTAAAATATAGTAAATTATTTATTAATAAAACAAGAAATAACCGAGGGGATCCAACCCCACCTCAGTACATATGCGTCACAGATCCGGGTTCGGTTACAATGAACACAAACCACATGAATAATCAAATATAACTAAATGAAACTAAATCTATAAACAACATGACAAACGGTATATAAAATAATAAAAAGGAAGACAGTGTTCAATAAAACGGGATAAAGGAATCCTGGATTGGCTAAAAATATAGCTAAACAGCTGCCTGAGGCTGACAGGGGGAGACGGAGATTTACACTGAAGCCCAGAGCGGGTTCCGCGGCGAACGTATTGGGATCCGGACCGCGCCACCGCAGAGATGTTACCACCGCCCGAGCTCCCTGCAAACGCCATCTCGGCCTGTCAGAATACGCGCAGAGTGACCTGTCGTGACACGTCGGTTTATGTGTCTTTTTCAGTACAAAAACTTGTGATCAAACTTACCAGAGTGCTGTCTCCTGATCTCGTGCTTCAAACGGAATCGTGTGGTTTATTATTGCTTTATGGGACAAGCACCCAATTTTTTCTACATGCAACTGGAGTGCCGGCTGCTTCTGTGGAATATATATATATATAATTATATATATGCCAGGCCAGGACGCAAGATGCAAAACCTGCGCAATACTCTACACAGCGGACACAATACAAATACCACACAGGAATCGGGAATACAAAATCAGAGGAAGGTTCACCTGTTCCTCCAGCAATGTCGTGTTCCTCATCATGTGCATGAAATGTCCAGGGGGCTGCTACTACATAGGTGAGACGGGGCAGGGGCTAAACAAGAGAATGAACCTGCATCGCACAGCATCACACGCGGAACAAGAGACAGTCCTGTCGGCGAACATTTCTCTGACTCTGTCCATAAGATGGACGATCTGGGGGTTGCCATACTCAAAGTTAATCTTAAAACACCGAAATAGAGATGGTTGCACGAATAGAAATATATGCAACTGTTCGGGACACTTAGCGGTGGCCTAAACAGAGATCGAAATTTTATGAGTCATTACTGACACAAGTGAACTCTCTTCCCATGAGCGCTAAAGGCCATGTCTGTACATACTGTGCTATATGTATGCACACACAGCTGTCTCTTACACATACAAATACTCCTTGTTTTTCCATCCCTATACACCAATAGGGACCACATAGTATCTACACACACTTTTAGTTTTGCTACAATCTCTCACATTTCCACACCTACCCACACAATTTATATTAACTCCCACTCCACACACACACATTTTGTAAAGCACTGTATAAACTGTGGGCTCTCCATTCATTTATATTCACACAGATACACACACACACACACACACACACACACACACACACACACACTCTTACATCACTAACTTTCAGGAACCATTTAACACCTCTAGCCATAAATCACATTCACACAAGGGGGGGGGGGGGGAAGAGACAAGCACAGATAACATTCCAAGAGACACTGTTTTTAAGTATACCCTTTGCTTTCTTCATTCATTGTAACACCGCCAGAAGAAGAGATCAGCGTATCTCGAAAGCTCGCACAAATAAAAGCATTTCGTTAGCCACAGAACGGTATAGTCTATTTATTTTTTGATTATATATATATATATATATATATATATATATATATATATATATATATATATATGTGACACAAAGTATACCGCATCAACACAGTGCGTCACTGTTGCCCAGAAACTGTCTTGATTTATGATATAATAACAATGGACAGTGGTGCTAAAGGATAATGGATATGTATTACAACGAAAAAAGCATCCTTATGAAGAAGCACACGGGCATGCCAAGAAAGTGATAACAATACAAATGTATTACTGTGGGTTAAAAACAAGGGAAGAAAAATTGATAAAAGAGGAGGGGGACTCACATCTACCAAACATGTATTCCGTGAGGCAAAGAACAGCAAAAGTAATCACCAGCACAAGCAGCTCTGATCCAAGCATGCACATATACCTCTACACACAAGCAGCTCTGATCCAAGCATGCACATATACCTCTACACACACAAGCAGCTCTGATCCAAGCATGCACATATACCTCTACACACAAGCAGCTCTGATCCAAGCATGCACATATACCTCTCCACACAAGCAGCTCTGATCCAAGCATGCACATATACCTCTACACACAAGCAGCTCTGATCCAAGCATGCACATATACCTCTACACACAAGCAGCTCTGATCCAAGCATGCACATATACCTCTACACACAAGCAGCTCTGATCCAAGCATGCACATATACCTCTACACACAAGCAGCTCTGATCCAAGCATGCACATATACCTCTACACACAAGCAGCTCTGATCCAAGCATGCACATATACCTCTACACACACTGCAGCTCTGATCCAAGCATGCACATATACCTCTACACACACTGCAGCTCTGATCCAAGCATGCACATATACCTCTACACACAAGCAGCTCTGATCCAAGCATGCACATATACCTCTACACACAAGCAGCTCTGATCCAAGCATGCACATATACCTCTACACACAAGCAGCTCTGATCCAAGCATGCACATATACCTCTACACACACTGCAACTCTGATCCAAGCATGCACATATACCTCTACACACAAGCAGCTCTGATCCAAGCATGCACATATACCTCTACACACAAGCAGCTCTGATCCAAGCATGCACATATACCTCTACACACACTGCAACTCTGATCCAAGCATGCACATATACCTCTCCACACAAGCAGCTCTGATCCAAGCATGCACATATACCTCTCCACACACTGCAGCTCTGATCCAAGCATGCACATATACCTCTACACACACTGCAGCTCTGATCCACGCATGCACATATACCTCTCCACACAAGCAGCTCTGATCCAATCATGCACATATACCTCTACACACAAGCAGCTCTGATCCAAGCATGCACATATACCTCTACACACAAGCAGCTCTGATCCAAGCATGCACATATACCTCTCCACACAAGCAGCTCTGATCCAAGCATGCACATATACCTCTACACACAAGCAGCTCTGATCCAAGCATGCACATATACCTCTACACACAAGCAGCTCTGATCCAAGCATGCACATATACCTCTACACACACTCCAGCTCTGATCCAAGCATGCACATATACCTCTCCACACAAGCAGCTCTGATCCAATCATGCACATATACCTCTACACACAAGCAGCTCTGATCCAAGCATGCGCATATACCTCTACACACAAGCAGCTCTGATCCAATCATGCGCATATACCTCTCCACACAAGCAGCTCTGATCCAAGCATGCGCATATACCTCTACACACAAGCAGCTCTGATCCAAGCATGCACATATACCTCTACACACAAGCAGCTCTGATCCAAGCATGCACATATACCTCTACACACAAGCAGCTCTGATCCAAGCATGCACATATACCTCTACACATAAGCAGCTCTGATCCAAGCATACACATATACCTCTACACACAAGCAGCTCTGATCCAAGCATGCACATATACCTCTACACACAAGCAGCTCTGATCCAAGCATGCACATATACCTCTACACACACAAGCAGCTCTGATCCAAGCATGCACATATACCTCTCCACACAAGCAGCTCTGATCCAAGCATGCACATATACCTCTACACACAAGCAGCTCTGATCCAATCATGCACATATACCTCTACACACAAGCAGCTCTGATCCAAGCATGCACATATACCTCTACACACAAGCAGCTCTGATCCAAGCATGCACATATACCTCTACACACAAGCAGCTCTGATCCAAGCATGCACATATACCTCTCCACACAAGCAGCTCTGATCCAAGCATGCACATATACCTCTACACACACTGCAGATTTGTGCACATAACGTAAGGAGATAGCTGTTGTTGTAAAATAGTAATTGCAGAAATGGAGGCAATAAATGCTCGAGTATTAAAGATGTAAATACATCACCATTAAAGCGTAGGTGTGAAAGGCCAATTTACAGATAGCCAAGGCCTCCTGTCATGGAAAAGGGTAGGGGTCCCACTCCACAGACTCTCACTCCAACGCGTTCCGACTAAAACGGTCTTCTTCAGAGAGAAGAAGATTATATATATATATATATATATATATATATACAGTGTTCGACAATCCTATACATTTACTCGCCCGGGGCGGGTGGATTTAACCCCCAGGCGAGTAACTATTGGCCCAAGCAGCACACGTGTTTTGTTTTTTAAATTTTCCCTGCTCGCGCTGAAATTTCCCTGCTCGCGCTGGCTGGAAAAAAAAAAAAAACTCCCCCTACCTGACAGATGATTGGCGCGCGCTCCCAGGCTTTGTGGGCGCGCGGCCAGGCTCTATATGAGCCAGCCCCCAACGAGCGGCCATTTTTTTCCCATGGAGGATGGAGGACACAGTAAGTATTATCTGTGCCTTCCTCCACCTCCCTCCCCTCTCCGGTGCTCCTGCTGCCCGCAGTTATGGTGATGGGAGCGGGGGATGCCCTCTCATGTCCCCGTTCCCCCCCCCCCTGCTTCCCCCCTGGTCCCGTGTCAGAGAGCGCGGCGGGTGATGGGAGCGGGGGATGCCCCCTCATGTCCCTGTCCCCCCCCCCCCCCCGCTTAACCCCCGGTCCCGTGTCAGAGAGCGCAGCGGGTGATGGGAGCGGGGGATGCCCCCTCATGTCCCCGTTCCCTCCCCCCCCCCCCCGCTTCCCCCCCGGTCCCGTGTCAGAGAGCGCGCCGTGTGATGGGAGCGGGGGATGCCCCCTCATGTCCCCGCTTCCGTCCCCGCTTCTCCCCGGTCCCGCGTCAGAGAGCGCGCCGGGTGATGGGAGCAGGGGATGCCCCCTCATGTCCCCGCTTCCCCCCGGTCCCGCGTCAGAGAGCGCGCCGGGTGATGGGAGCGGGGGATGCCCCCTCATGTCCCCGCTTCCCCCCGGTCCCGCGTCAGAGACCGCGCCGGGTGATGGGAGCGGGGGAAGCCCCCTCATGTGGGAGCGGAGCAGGAGATGGGCAGGGGAGCATGGTGGTGCTGGTCGTGGCCTGTGTGTGTGTATATAGGTGTGTATATATGTGTGTGTGTGTGTATATATGTGTGTGGGAGTATGTGTATGTATGTGGGAGTGTGTGTATGTATGTGGGAGTGTGTGTATGTATGTGGGAGTGTGTGTATGTATGTGAGAGTGTGTGTATGTATGTGGGAGTGTGTGTATGTATGTGGGAGTGTGTGTATGTATGTGGGAGTGTGTGTATGTATGTGGGAGTGTGTGTATGTATGTGGGAGTGTGTGTATGTATGTGTGTGTGTGTGTATGTATATATATAGGAGAATGTGTATGTGTGTATGGGAGTATGTGTGACACCAGAGGTACCTCCCCCCCCCCCCCCCAATCAGTCAGTCACCCCTGCCCCGGTGAATCAGTCACCCCTGCCCTGGTCAGTCAGTCACCCCTGCCCCGGTCAGTCAGTCACCCCTGCCCCGGTCAGTCAGTCACCCCTGCCCCGGTCAGTCAGTCACCCCTGCCCCGGTCAGTCAGTCACCCCTGCCCCGGTCAGTCAGTCACCCCTGCCCCGGTCAGTCAGTCACCCCTGCCCCGGTCAGTCAGTCACCCCTGCCCCGGTCAGTCATTCACCCCTGCCCCGGTCAGTCAGTCACCCCTGTCCCGGTCAGTCAGTCACCCCTGCCCCCCTCTCTCTGGTCTCCCCCCATCTCCCCTCTCTCTGGTCTCCCCCCGTCTCCCCTCTCTCTGGTCTCCCCGTCTCCCCTCTCTCTGGTCTCCCTCTCTCTGGTCTCCCCCCTCTCTGGTCTCCCCTCTCTCTGGTCTCCCCTCTCTCTGGTCTCCCCTCTCTCTGGTCTCCCCCGTCTCCCCTCTCTCTGGTCTCCCCCCTCTCTCTGGTCTCCCCCCTCTCTCTGGTCTCCCCCGTCACCCCTCTCTCTGGTCTCCCCCGTCTCCCCTCTCTCTGGTCTCCCCCGTCTCCCCTCTCTCTGGTCTCCCCCGTCTCCCCTCTCTCTGGTCTCCCCCCTCTCTGGTCTCCCCTCTCTCTGGTCTCTTTCTCTCCCCTCTCTTTCTCTCCCCCCTCTGTCTCCTTCTCTCTCCTGTCTCTTTTTCTCTCTCCCTCCTCTCTCTTTTTCTCTCTCCCTCCTCTGTCTCTTTGTCTCTTTTTCTCTCTCCCTCCTCTGTCTCTTTTTCTCTCTCCCTCCTCTGTCTCTTTTTCTCTCTCCCTCCTCTGTCTCTTTTTCTCTCTCCCTCCTCTGTCTCTTTTTTCTCTTTCTCTCTCTCCTCTCCCTCTCTCCCTCTCTCCCTCTCTTCCTCTCTCTCCCTCTCTCTCTCCCTCTCTTCCTCTCTCTCTCTCTCTTCCTCTCTCTCTCTTCCTCTCTCTCTCTCTCTCTTCCTCTCTCTCTCTCTCTTCCTCTCTCTCTCTCTCTTCCTCTCTCTCTCTCTTCCTCTCTCTCTCTCTTCCTCTCTCTCCCCCTCTCTGTATCTGGATATCTTATTTACCCTATATATCTTAACTGTCCTATACTACACCAAAATAACCTATACTGCTTTCTTCCAGATCTGACTCAAGCTTCACACGGAAGACATCGGAATCCCCCCTAACCCAGAAGACAGGTAGGGAACACATCCCCTCCAATGTATAACATTGCGGGAATGAGGTACCTGGACATTGAGGGACTGCGGATCAGGTAAGATCCCAGGCGGGATTGCTGCCTTAGATATTATGAAGCGGGGACGTCCAGACACTGGTTAAGGGGTTCAGGAAACTAGTCATCCACACCTGGCTTTTATTTCTAGATCCGACACTTACACACACTTACACACACACACACACTAAATACATTTGTCAAAAACGAATGTTGTTCTGACTAGGAATTTATTAAATGTATTTTAATTTTAATTATATATTTTATTTTAAAGCGGGGTTGGGGGCGGGACTAGGGGCGGGGTTGGGGGCGGGACTAGGGGCGGGGTTGGGGGCGGGACTAGGTGGCGAGTAGATTTTTTGGTTGGGCGAGTAGATTTTTGGGTGATTTGTCGAACACTGTATATATATATATATATATATATATATATATATATATATATATATATATATATATATATATATTTTTTTTTTGCATGTCATTTCCCAGAATCCCTTGCTGCAGTGGAAGTGCTGTATGCTGGTGATAATGGGGAAAGGAGGGGTTGCAGACCTGCCTAAGACATGCAGATGAGCATACAGTTGTATTTGCATATTTGCTTTCCTGTGGAGGGTTTTTGTCACTTTTTTTACTCACCATAACTTAACTCAGTATTATGGTATAGCCTATCCCATAGCCTCTTTGCATACCCAGTTAAATCAACCCCACACTGATGAGACCCATTAAGGTCGAAACAGCTGTCTGTGGGTGGTTTTCTGGGTATGCACCTTAACCCTGGCTGTGCTCAAAGCTGTGACCATGCAGCAAGCTTAAGCCTATAGGGAACCATGTTAAAAATGGTTTTTGAGGCAAAAAGTGACTGTGTGCTCATTTGCATGTCATTTCCCAGAATCCCTTGCTGCAGTGGAAGTGCTGTATGCTGGGTGATAATGGGGAAAGGCGGGGTTGCAGACCTGCCTAAGACATGCAGATGAGCATACAGTTGTATTTGTATATATATATATATATATATATATATATATATATATATATATATATATATATATATATATACTGCACCGACACACTTTATTCGAGCAAATACCCAGTATGTACCTGGCAGATACCTGGAATGCGCCGCTCCTCACCTCTGACAAGCCCCGTTGTGTTTGCCTTCCCAGCCTGGGTTCATGCCTGGCTGACGGGCGGCTGATCTGTTAAATGATAATGATTAGGATTTAATAGGCTGCAATGCTTCGCGTGTCTACCAGATGGCATAAATTCATGAATTGTAATGCAGTATATATATATATACTGTGCAGTATTGCAGCCAGCGGGAATAAAATGCTTCAATCCCTGACTGGAAAATAACCCAATGCACTCGGGCAGAAAACAGTCACAAACCTCAATACACCCGGGTATACCCGAATTCGTGGGACTAGCCCAGCTCGAATAAAGTGTGTCGCCAGTGTATATATATATATATATATATATATATATATATATATATATATATATATATATATATATATATATATATATATATATATGAATATGAAACCAGGTGTCCCACCAAGGAGACAAAAAACAGCACTCAAGGTATATTGCAAAAGTGTATTTGAAAAAAAGCAGGCACATATAAATCCAACGTTTCGGTCCTGTATAGGACCTTCCTCAGGGGCGTGAGGAAGGCCCTATACAGGACCGAAACGTTGGATTTATATGTGCCTGCTTTTTTTCAAATACACTTTTGCAATATACCTTGAGTGCTGTTTTTTGTCTCCTTGGTGGGACACCTGGTTTCCTGTAATTTTTGTTGAACAAGCACTTATTTCTTTGGAGCCTTTGAAGTGCCTGCTGTTATCTATCTATATATATATATATATATATATATATATATATATATATATATATATATATATATATATATATATATATATATATATATATAAAATCAAAAAATAAATAGATGATATTATTTTTTTATTATTTTATGATTATTGAAGCTCGGCTAACACGGTACTTATACCTCTACACATATACCTTGAGTGCTGTTTTTTGTCTCCTTGGTGGGACACCTGGTTTCATATATATATATATATATATATATATATATATATATATATATGTGTGTAAATATATGTATGTGTGTGTAAATATATATATATGTATATGTGTTCGTGTGTGTGTGTCATACAAGAATCTATTATTATCTAAAATCAGTAACATATGTGATCTATTATGCCATTACCAATTGGACTGTAGGACTATAAAACCATTACGACTGAGTTGTAGCATTATCCTCTGATGAAATCAGCCGTGTGCTGGAGAAACACGTAGGTACATTCTTCTCGTTGCTATTGCCACACTATCCGTCTTGACGCCGGAAGGGAAGTTGGTACGCGAACAAGGCGAGACACCGGAATTACAGAGTGGAATCACAACTGCATACTACAGATTGCCGGAGGACCACACTGCAAGGGGCGCAGCCTATCGAGTTTCCCGGTCATCGTCCAAAGTCTGGAGCTGCGGATTGACCACCGGATTGACCACCGGATTACCACGGAGCACGAGCCTGTCTCATACAACGCTTTTACCAAACGGATGTTTGTGAGTTTGTTATTTTTATCTTGTCCAGGAAATGAAATTGTTAAACCGAATTTACACATGGAGCGGGCGCTTTCTCTTCTTTTTTTTTGTTTAGGTATCTATCGAGGAGGTGGTTGTTTCCACGAAGAGAGCTGCCAGGACTCCAGAGGATGCCCGAATTGGATCCTTTTATGATTGAGTTATAACATAGCTATTAGAGCTAAGTTTCTGGACTGTTATTGTGTTTAGGCATAGTGTTTATTATTATTTTATTACAGCTACTTTTTAGTTATTAATTCTGGCCACTAATTCTCACTGCCACTATAATCTTTCTCTAGCCACAACCAAATTGCTATATCAGCTATATTATTTATTGGTTATACCAGGGGAGCTCGCGTCCCCACCCCCTCCTTTACCTTGATGCGGCGTCACGTGACCGGCAGCGGCATTTGACGAGGGTGACGTCACATGACCCCGCGGCGTAATTTAACACCGCGTTGCCATGGACACGAGTGACGCCGGCAGAGTCAAGGTAAGTAATAGCATTGCAGAGGCCTCACGCGATCCCCCGGCATTTAATTTTAATGCCTCGAGGAAGTGCGCGGGGCCTCTGCAACCGCCCGTGCGCCTCCCCCCCCCCCGAAAAATCTCCCGCCCTCCACTTTGCGCACCTCTGGGTTATACCATATATATACACACGCACACACATATATACACACACACACACACATACATATACACACACGTGTATGTGTGTATAAAACAGACAATATATATACATATAGTATGATATATATATATAAACATACTATATGTGTATGTATGTATATGTGTATATATATATATATATTGCACGCGCACACACACATATAACGTTTTATCCAACTTTTTCATTTATCATTTGTAGAGAAAATGAACAATGTCGCCAAAAGCGCTATTTTTCAAAATGTAGCATCTCTACTAATTAGTGTAAAATGATACTTCATATAAAGCAGGTTATGGGACCCAGTATAAAATGACCTTCATGTCTCTTATCACATCCCAGTATATGGATATCTTCTATTATCACAAGCTGCTAACATGTGACAGGGCTCAGGGTCTGAGCCCAGAATGTGACATATTGAACATTCTCATTCTAAATTTCAAAAAATATTGTGTTGATTTCTGACCTGACTGCCGTGGTTACAGCTCAACCACTCTGTTCTACCGCATGTCACCACTTTCTGCCACAACCAGCTGACGGTGGATCTGCAAGGAGTTCAACGCTCATTGGCATCACATCTGTGGCTTGGTTAACGTATCATTTCTCCAGCTTTTTATTGTATTGTTTTTAAATAGATTATATTTATTTAGTTGAATAGATTATATTTCTTAGTACAATAGATTCTATTTATTAGTTTAATAGATATTTATTTAGTTTGATACATTATATTTCTTAGTTTAATAGATCATATTTGTTAGTTAAATAGATTATATTAACTAGTATTTAAGTCTCCCCCTCAGAGCCCCATTAGATAAATATTTTAGGACCCTTGTGCATATTTCACATCTTTTCGGAGTCGCTTATTTTTTAGACCCTCGGAGCCGAAACCTAAAGGGGTCAGCTAAGAAAGTTCGGATCAAGAGGAGCCACACAGCTTAAAGACAGAACATTTCCAAGGGAGATGGAGACAATTTGGGTAAGATCTGATTAAAGGACAACCTTTGGGGAAGGAAAGGGTGATGGGGGAGTGTAAGAGGGGGGTGAGAGAGCAAGGTGGTGTGTCAGATTGGGGCAGAGCAAGAGAACGCAAAAATGATGGGGATTTGCTGCATACCAAAAAAAACAATTAGTGATACTTTTACCAGTGCCCCTTAGTCTCAGGGAAGACCGGCATTTCGTCCAATGTATACAATAAGATTGATGGAAAAGGGCACACAGATTTGAATAAAAAAAGATAATTTATTGTGCCACAGACTACAATGTTTTGGCTGCTGGCCTTTCTTTGCTGGATTTAGTGGGTTTAGCCACTTTACCTGAAAAAGACCAGCAGGCCGAAATGTTGTAGTCTATGGCAGTGCAAGAGAAAACAGGTTGGGGGGGGGGGTGGGTTCTCGCAAGGTCGCCGACCCATGGGTGAGGGTCCCCGGTGGAAACTAGTCCTGGACCCCGGGAAAGCTGTCTGTGGCCCATACAAGCTGAGTAACATGTAGAAAGGACACATGTATGTTCAGAATGAGTTAGCATGGTATTTTGAGAGGCATCATAGCAGGTCAGTGCAAGTCAGGGCAGAGCACTGCAAGGTCAGTCAATATGAGTATGAGGAAGGGTCCGATGGAGGAGTTGGAGGGTCCCAGAATATCTCTTAAAGCAGGGGTGTGCAAATCGAGGGGCGCGACATTTTCTTGGGAGGAGGGGCTCGGCGCTTACAGTGGCCCCTCGCTCTTCCCCACAGCATTTAAATTAAATGCCGGAAATCGCGCGCAAGTCCTCTGTAAGTTCCCTTTCCTTGTCTCCGGCGGCTTCTGGCGACAGCAACGTGGCGTCACATGATGTGGCATTGCCATAGCAACGTGATATCACATGACGTCGTTACATCAGAACGTCGGAGACAAGGTGGGGAGGGGGGAGCAGGGAAAAAGGTTGCGCAACCCTGTCTTAAAGCATTGTCTTGCATACAGATCAGAGGCCAAGAATGGATATGGATATCCGATGTGAAGCCGGAAATAAGACAGAAAAGACCGTTTCGGGAGAAGAAGGTGAGTGATGAAATAGCCGTCACTGTGTAACTCTTCCAATTACCTGCAACTTCATGCAGAGAAATAGCAACGCTTGTTTTTAACGTGTTAAGCGCCTAATGGGGAATTCAACTGCTGAGAGGTTAAGGGAGTTACTCACCAAACTCAGCGACGTTTCTGTGTCTCTGTGATAACTCCCCTAGGACATGCCTGAAAACCAGAGGTTACTCAATGTATTTTTGATAAATAGAAATATGACCTTCTGGGGAGGGGTACATAATGGGTACTGGGCCTGGTGAGGTGGGTATAACGGGTACTGGGCCTGGTGAGGTGGGTATATAATGGGTACTGGGCCTGGTGAGGTGGGTATATAATGGGTACTGGGCCTGGTGAGGTGGGTATAACGGGTACTGGGCCTGGTGAGGTGGGTATAACAGGTACTGGGCCTGGGGAGGGGTGTATAACAGGGTACTGGGCCTTGGGAGGGGTGTATAACAGGGTACTGGGCCTGGGGAGGGGTGTATAACAGGGTACTGGGCCTGGGGAGGGGCGTATAACAGGGTACTGGGCCTTGGGAGGGGTGTATAACAGGGTACTGGGCCTTGGGAGGGTTGTATAACTGGGTACTGGGCCTGGGGAGGTGGGTATAACGGGTATTTGCCCTGTGGAGGGCGGTATAACGTGGTATTGCGGAGGGGGTATAAGTGGCACAGGAGCTCTTGCGATACAGAGTATCACTGTCCCTGGTTACAAACACTTCATGTCTCCTGCAGGTCAGGACACGCACGAAGGTGGTGCCCTTTGTGCCACCAGACGACGAGGCGGGCTACGAGGCGGACGACGAGGCATACGAAAAAGCGGGCGTCAAGTGGAACAATGAGGTGGGCTACAAGGCGGCCGAGGAGGCAGACGTGGTGTACGATGACCAAGGAGCATACGACAGGTGTGGCCGGATCTGCTGCTTCACCTTTTTTTAGGCGGAGGAGAAGACCCCAGGAGCAGGTAGGAGAATACGAGAGGTGCGGACAGATCTGCTGCTTCACCTTTTTTAGGCGGAGAAGAAGCCGGGAGCAGGTAGCAGAGGAGCCAGGGCGTAGATACAGGGGTATTCTAGGGGCCCTGAGAAGTTGGTTTGACCGCAGGAGAGGCAGATAAGATCAGGAAGGCTGCGGGAGGGGCAGGTACTAGAGGGAGATAGGGATATTGGGCGTGAGAGGGTGAGAGAGAACAAGGAGCAGGGCCGGAGCACGGGTTTCATGCGCCCGAGGCGAAACTTAAAATTTGTGCCCCAGTTGTATAAAAAATAACAAGATAAATAAAATAATAAAATAAACAGTGGCGTAGCTATCGGGACTGCAGGGGGTGCGACCGCACCCCAGCGCGACGCAAAATAAAAACAAAAGGGCGCCAAAATACTGGATAAAAAAAAAGAATAATAATTTTAAAAAAAAGATAAATAAATTAGAAATAATAAGAAAAAAAATAATAATGATTATTAATGCGCCCCTAGGACCTTTGCGCGCTAGGCGACCGCCTAATGGCCGGCCGGCCCTGCGAGGTATGCGGGAGGAAAAGGGGTGAATGGGATAGATATGCAGGGGGATGGGGGAGCAGGTGAGTTATACACAGGGGCACAAGGGCCCCATCACCCACATCTCTATATACTGAGTGTGCCCCTGTGTATAACAACGCTGATCTGTGCTGCTCCATCTGATCTCACTGCGCAGTGATCCAGGGACCCTCCGATCGCCATTTAATGGGGTCAGGAAGGAATTTTTTTCCCCCATTGCACAGCAGGGGTTATGTTTCGCCTTCCTCTGGATCACAGCAACAAATTGCCCTTTGTGCATGAATTATCAGTGAGATCTTTATACACCCTGCATTGGTCTTCACTCCTTTGCTGCCGGAGGGGCCTGCAGTGCATTGCTCTGCGTGTTACTATATTGCTCTGCAATGTGCTGCAGGCCCCTACCAGCAAAGAGATTCATTATTTCAATAAAATACTCTCTTTAATCCAACCTATGTGTAGTGTCTTTTCTATCCGTTGTATCTATTGCTAACAGCTCAGTGATTCTTCCCCAGGTCATTGCACTAGTGTCACGCTGCCAAGCCGGGTGTGAGGGAGATTTATAGGGTCACATATACACTTCTGCCAAAACACGAGTGCAAACAGGAAGCCCCTCTGATCTCATATCTTTTATTACACAAAACGGTATCTAAAAAGGTAAAAAGAACATACATGGGATTCTGCTACAAATATCTCTCTAATTACAAACCAATTAGCAAATCATTCAGATTAGAGTCGAGCGAAAAGAAAGGGTTAAGTATCTCATGTACAGTATATGCAGTGCAGGCTGTTCTGCGCATTACATGCAGGGGACAACGTTTAGGGGATATAAGTAATGCTGATCTCAGAGCTGACCGGCTGACCTGCTCTTCTGGCTGACCGGAGGACCTGCTCTTCTGGCTGACCGGCTTCCCTTCTTCCAGCTAACTGACCTGAATTGTGGCCCCTGTATCTCCCAATTAAACGTTTTATTGGCATATTCTTGTTTGACTCGTTCTATACAGACATTTTCTATATATTCATTGTGGGATTTGATAACATCTGTAAGATCTCTCAGAATATCACATTCTGTACGTTTGTGCTGAATATTTTTCCATTCTCAATTTACTTAATATTAGTTTTTGGCTTCAATTATTTATATCGAGCCCAAAATACCTTTATACAGGATGCTGTTCCCTTTATCCCACAAATGCTGCTTCATTAAAGCCCGTGGGTGGCACTTAATGCATTCTCAGACTTTTAGGCAACATCCCTAATTTCCAAACGTGGGATAAAATCTGTGCATATTTAAATGGTTAATTTTTCCATTTTTCCATTGTGACAAAATATCAATTTTCTCACTCAGACTACTAAATCCCTCCCCAAAAATATCCGTTTCACATAAAAGTGTGTGCGCGTCTCCTTCCGCCTAACTGGCACGTCGTCCTTACGGGCGCCACTCCTTGCAACTCCACGCTGCCCTCCAGTGGTAAAAGAAATAAGATACATTTACTGTACTCGTCTGGCAGCTGCTCCCGTATAAGGTGGGTAACTCTGTATTAGGGGTCTTGGTAGAGTATATTTTATACTTATGTCGGATAGATGAGAAAATAATATTCCTAACAGGTTATTGTGAGAGGCCTTGGATCTGATCCTATATGCACGCAGCCCTCGCCTCTCTGACCTTGAACACATACTTCAATCTGATTTTTTGAGACTTGAAACTGGATTTCCCAAAACAAACTGATTTTAAACACTGACAAGACTGTAACAATGGTATTTGGGACCAGAGCTAAATTGCTAAAGCTGCCAATGACAGAGCTTCAGATAAAAACCAGCTCTAATACCATCCTAGCCCCTGTTACTTGTTTGAAATATCTGGGCATATAGTTCAACTCCCATTTAACATTTGGGATGCACATTGATACCCTGACATCCAAATCCTATGCCAAACTAGGTGTACTTTACAGGAACAAATCCTCCCTAAGGCCCTCATGCAGTAAGCAGCGATAAGCCACTTATCACCAGTTTATAGCCAAAAAAGCCTACAGCGATTCAGAAAGCCCAGAGAAGCTGGCGATTAGAGCAAAAATAACCGGGGTTTTTTTGCCGGAAAATAAATAAATAAATAAAATCGGCAGACGCGCGGTGATAAGCCACTTTTCAGCACTGATCGCCAGTTTTTCAAACACGCTCAATTCTATAAGCCCTGATCAGCTTATTGCGGCTGATCGCCACTTTAAAATTGTTGTTTCTTCTCCAAATTGTCCCGCCACAAAAGTTGGCAAGAAGGTGGGGTGAAGCTGCGATGAAAATAACATGCATGTGTCCCAGAGCTGATATCCATTAATATCAGCACCAGAGACCCCCGGCATGAATCCGATGCATAAAAAATGCATTTACAGGCAACTTCATTACCGCCAAGGCAATGAAGGGGTTATACACCCGTGCCAGGCTTATTGTGGGTAGCGGGGGTGGGTGAAGGTGGTATTTGGCCCTGGGTGGGTGTTTAGGCCTTGCCAGGGGGTTGCAGGATGACTTAACCTCTTCTTTAACTTCGTGGTTAATACCGCTAAGGTAATGAAGGGGTTAACCCCTCCCGCTACCCCCCCCCACCCGGTAGGCCTAAACACCCATCCTTGGGGCCAATACCCCGTTCATCCACCCCCACTACCAACAATAAACAAAAATACACATAACAGCACCACTAGCCACCTCCTAGGTCCCTAATAAACCATTACAATATTCATAAAACCATTATTTTGTTTACACCCAGGATTATTACATGGGATTAGGGCTATGTTATTCAGTGAGGGGTTGTATGTTTGTATTCGTAGGGACAGGCAAGGCCGGAGTCAGATGGGTTTCTCCTGCCTCTGTCCTCCCTGTCTCCTGACCCTTCCTGTAGCCGGACAAAGAAGAAGAAGCAGGCACACGGTCTTACTCAAAGGAGGTTTAATATGCCATAAAGTCCAACGTTTCGGCAGTCTAATACTGCCTTTCTCAAGGTGAAGGCTACCAAACACAAGAAAACAGTCACAATATATACCACCCCCCTGATACTCTCCCCGCTCTGCCACATAACCAGGATGTTGACGCCCCCTAGTGACGTCAGAGCTACCATATGGCGCCCCCTAGTGATGTCAGAGCTACCATATGGCGCCCCCTAGTGACGTCAGACGTCTAGGTCTAAATCCCTGGCAATACAGCATAGAGCTGTCTTGGAGGAATGCAGCCACAGCCACACCTCTCCCCAGACTGAACACTCCCCCATGATGACGTCAGCATGACCCGCCCGTCGGGGGGAAGGGGGGGGTGTGCACCAATCAAGACTGTACTCACAGGGCTGGACAAAGATGTATCCGTCGCCATGGGATCAGTGTCAGAGCAGGGAGGAGTGACACACTCCTATAAATCACCCTGAACGTGTAAATAAACCACACACCAAAATATTCATAAAGCATATGTGCACAAAACTAATACAGCAATATACTATTAAAAACATGTGACTGTATACTGCTGATGACATCAGTATAATCCTGCAAAGTTACCGTGAAATGCCACATAAGAATATGCAGTACATCAGTATTTAGAATATACTAGTGTGTATACCTAGTCAGAAATGGGTACACACAGCCAGGGGGGGGGGGGGAAGGGAAAAAAACCACACAAAAAGGATAATTTTCCCAATAGGTAAGTGCAGAGTCCATGGATGGTGCAAGATCAAATATGCCTGTAGAAAGACAAAAAATTACCTTCTATTAAGGAAGCATTTTAAATTCTGTTGCTCATTAAGACCCATACCGTTGCTGGTATTTAAAGCATGTATCCAGAATGCTTCACGTCTCAATAAGAAAGTCTCCCTATCTGGAGTAAGAAAATGTGAAAAGATATAGTGCGCTACTACAATCAATAAAAGTGAGGTGATATAGTGATGTACAAAAAGAGGTGACCTTTAAACACGTAGAGTATATGGAACGTCTGCAGCTGTGGCACCAGGGATGGCTCAAATACCCCCTAATAGCAAACAGAAATACAAAAAAACACAGCGCACAACGCTCATAGTGCATTAAAAATTATATTAGTAACCACAAAATAAAGGTGAGTATTAAGCGTACATTTAGATAGAAAAAACAATCATTTCAGGGTTAATGTTACCCAAGCACCAACGGACGCCAATAGAGATGTCGTGGCTCTCTCCTCAATCCCTCAGCCTCGGGGGTAGGGCCTGGGTGGTCTTCCAATCGGTTAGCTGTTAGTACAGCCCTCAGCCTCAAGGTAGTACTTAGGAGGTCTCCAGTTCAGCTGAACAGCAGTACAGCCAATTCGCCGTGCCAAGCAATAATGTCTTTCACTGTTCCAGTCTCTGTAGCAGCGGAGCACACGCTGTGGGGCGTCTATTTTTAATTTTTATGATTCTCCCGCTTTGGGGGGTGACTGAATTGACTACCGGTAGTCAGACTGTTACAGACCGAGCAGCTCATGCATCTAAAGTTACCCGGTCTGCCACCCTCCAGAAAATGAGGAGTTCTGTAGTTACCCTCATTATCTGCATGTATCAGGCTATCCGCCAGATTCCTCCCTCTTTTGAATGCCACCATTGGTGGTACACAGCAACTTTCAGATAATATATCATCATTTTGCAGAATATGCCAGTGTTTAAGACTGGTAGATTTAATAAAACCACCAGCTTGACTGTACGTAGTAAGCAGGAAGGAAAAGACTTGGATCACAACTATGAAAAAACGAGAACTGGAGGCTAATAGAAAAAATAACAAATTATTTATTGGGACATAACTAATTAAAAAGAGAAACCTCTCGCATGGTGCGCTTTATCAAAGAGTAGTTTCACTGGTCTTAATCAAACTCTTATATGGTTTACACCCTCAAAAGCACCGCCCACCTGTGTCCAGGTAAACACAAACCCCCAGGACACAAATTCCCTGTGAAATGAAACACAGGAAAGGGGCGTAATGCTCAGAGGGAAGAGATCCACATAGAGGGAATAAACAGGTAAAAAATTAATAAAAAAGACCAATCACATACAAAAGAAATATCAATAACACATATATATCAACTGTGGAAACATAAACATACACATGTCCAAATCTATAGTGAATATTCAATGTATATTTAACCCATTGATTTGTTAATTTTAATATCATAAGATGGCATATGAATGGTATATCATCAAACGCCTAGACACAATAGATATGGTTTAAAGGACATATGTAAAACACAATATTATTCTAGAAAAAAGTAAATATATAGTTAGAAAAAGGAAAACAAATAATAAATAATAAAGAAGAATAGATGCCAAAAGAAAATGTAGGACAATTGAATTCATTAATAAATATATATCTTATTTGATCACTAGAAAGCAGAAAAAAATGACAATAATAAATAACTTAATAAACAGACAATCATTATTATCATCGTGAGACGGAAGCATAGCAAGAATACTCATACAAAATGTTCATGAAAAATGTTTTAGATTTAAAATTTGTCCCTGAAGAAGCTCCTTTGCTGGAGGGAAACGCGCGTTGGACGCGCAATGTTGTCAGTCTCCTACTTGGAGCTGTTTTAATGTAGTGTCAGCAGTCTCCTGGCTCTAACTGTGTTGATCCCATTAGTTAGTTATTTATTTAATCCTTTAATTTTATAGTGAGTGTGCCTGCTTTCCTTGCACAGCACTGCCGTGTCTGGCAGGTCTATGCTGCAGTGTATGTACTAAGTGAACTTAAAGTGATTTGTTACCGGCGCTAACCACACCCAATCTGTGATAAAATAGTGCACAAAATTAAAATTCAAAATAAAATGTGTCAAGGTGATCACTGATCAAATTCTCAACCTTCCAGGAATGTGTACAGATTCCTTTCAATAGTAGCTTGTCCGGGATGGGAAGGGAGCGAAGATAGCAGGGATACACCATGAAAAATAAAAAATAAATGCATACAATAGTGTAATAAGTTCTTTTCAATCTGGATAAAACATGTATGTCTTGGCTCTATAGCAATGCCTACTTACAGCAGGTCAAAAGGTAAAAAGCATTGATCTACACAGCAGGTAGAAAGGTGTCAGGATCTTCAGGAACAACAGCCCAGGTTTACAGCATAAGAAATCAGCACCTCAGCTCAGACGTCAGTAGATGTGAGTGGATCAGAGACATGCAAAAGAAAGGCAGACCATAGTGTCGATCGTGCATAAAATTTATATAAACAAACAACAAATTTTAGGAATTGTACTCACATTGTGTACATAATCATAGTTCACATAAGGCTTTACTTGAGGCAAATGGAGTGCTGGTTCAGTGTGGAGCAGCTCACCGGGGATCTTCTCCTCAATGAATGCTCCTGAGGAAGTTGTCTAGTACGACGAAACGCGTAGAGCCACTTTCATTGCTGCAGCTGCTCTTTCTACTGAAGGCTTCAGAGTTGCTGAGTTCCCCCACCGTTTGCCTCCAAGACCGGATGCCGTCACCCCAACAGCGGATGTGACGTCAGACGCCATCTCCCACCCGGTCTGTTGTGAGTCTAAGGAGAAGATCCCCGGTGAGCTGCTCCACACTGAACCAGCACTCCATTTGCCTCAAGTAAAGCCTTATGTGAACTATGATTATGTACACAATGTGAGTACAATTCCTAAAATGTGTTGTTTGTTTATATAAATTTTATGCACGATCGACACTATGGTCTGCCTTTCTTTTGCATGTCTCTGATCCACTCACATCTACTGACGTCTGAGCTGAGGTGCTGATTTCTTATGCTGTAAACCTGGGCTGTTGTTCCTGAAGATCCTGACACCTTTCTACCTGCTGTGTAGATCAATGCTTTTTACCTTTTGACCTACTGTAAGTAGGCATTGCTATAGAGCCAAGACATACATGTTTTATCCAGATTGAAAAGAACTTATTACACTATTGTATGCATTTATTTTTTATTTTTCATGGTGTATCCCTGCTATCTTCGCTCCCTTCCCATCCCGGACAAGCAGTGTATGTACTACCATTATCACTGCATTTGCCAGCTTTATCACTCTAGCACTCTTATTTTAACACACTAAAGTCTCCATTATAGTGCGCAGTGCTGGCTGATCTAGCAAGGTAGCTGGACATTTAACCCATTGGCCACTCACTTGTGTACATCTATACACTTCCATTATTGGGTCTCACCGTTGCTCCAGAGGGGTTAACACCCTGACTCCTAGCAATCTGTGTCCTCCATATCCCACCATTATTAAGTGGTTAAATGGGATAGTATGAACTTATAACTGACGACAAGGTTGCCTGATAGCGTTGATTTAATATATTTTTAATTCACATTACACATTACTTTGGTAATATATGTTTTAAGTAAATTTATTAAAAGTTAATTTTTACACTGTTATGGTGTGCATTTAAGTGAATTCTTTTAGGGGGCACATCCATTTTGTGTTTCCCTTCACCTTTTCTAGATCCCATTCTGTATTAATTCCTGCAGGGGATAATGTATCCAAAGAATGGATCCAAAACATCTCCCGCTGGTTGAGGAGCTTTAATCTATCACCCCCTCTCATGGGCATGGGCACCAGTTCTACAGCAGAAAAATGAACATTTGATAGACCTCCTGAAGGACAGTCAGTAAAATGTTTTGAAACTGGTAACATGAAATCTTTTCTTTTAATGGAACGTATATGCTCCATGATTCTGTTTTTAACAGGGCGTATAGTGCAGCCCACGTACCCTTGGCCACAGCCACAGGTAAGAAAGTATATGACAAATTGTGAGTCACAATTAATAAAGGATGGGATCCTATAGTTCTTTTTAGAATAAATAGTCTTAATAGACTTAATTGGTTTCGCATAGCAGCAAACGCAACATTTTCCACATTTAAAAAAACCTTTTATTTTAAACAGATTTGTTAGACTTCTTAGAGTCAAACAATCTTGGAGAAAGATAGTCAGATAAGGATTTGGATTTCCTAAAAGTAATGGCTGGACCCTGGTTAACTGAACTATGTAGGTCCTTATCAAGAGTGAGGGTCCCCCAATGTTTATAAATGATAGAACGAATCTGTTCAGCCTGGCGACTAAACTGGGTGACAAATAGAGCAGACGTCACTCGATCCAATTCATGTTTCTTCTTGAACTTCACAGACGAGTTCGATAACAAATCGATCCTGTTTGTAGATTTGACACACAGATATGCTGCTTCAATATCAGTGTGATTATATTTTCTTTGAGCAAATCGAGTTTTTAATTCCTCTGCTTGATGCTCAAATAAATCGTCATTTGAACAAAGCCGTCTTAGTCGAAGGAATTCAGCCTTGGGTATACTTCGAATGAATGATTTAGAATGACTGCTGTCTGCTTCCAATAAAGTATTACGTGAATGAGGCTTTCTAAAAATGTCCGTTTGAATAGTGCCTGTCGTGTCAATAAATAAAGTAATGTCTAAATAATTGATGTGATTCATGTGTTCTTCATAAGTAAATTTAAGATTTAAAGAATTAGTATTAAGTGTATGAATAAAGGCATGCAGTGATAATAAATCCCCATCCCAAATCATAATCAAATCGTCAATATACCGTTTATAGAAAATAATCTGATGACGAAAAGAATTATCAGCACCGAAAATGTGTGTGGATTCCCAAAGACCCACAAACAAATTAGCATAAGAGGGGGCAAATGACGTCCCCATAGCAGTACCCCGTGTCTGAAGATAAAATTGTGCATCAAAAGAAAAATAATTATGGGTGAGCAGAAACATAATAGAATCCAAAAGAAAGGCACGTAATGAAATGGACAATGTAGAAGCATCAAGAAAAAATTCCACTGCTCGAATCCCTTGCTCGTGATCTATGATTGAGTAAAGTGACATCACGTCCAATGTCACCCATCTAAAAGTCTTTTTCCAACTAACATTTTTTATATCTTAAAAACAAAAATAAAATAAATAACGAAAGAAAACAGAAATAGTCCTTGGCGCACTATCTGGTATATAAACCTGACAGAAAAATGAAGTCCAAAGATCTTGGTAGTGAGGATTGTTGGTCCGGAATCCAATCGTACTCAAAGTCCTCTGAGGTGGTGGAATCAGATTTGTGCGAATGATGCTTTAATGCATGCCAGACCAATATGATTGGGTTCAAAGCTGGATCTTAATGAATGTTGCAGATGTGTTTTGGGGTCAATGTCTTGGAAGGACTGGTGACCACTCCAGATGTGAAGTATTCAGAAATGTTACGTTCTTCCCTCTGAGCAATAATGACCTTCTGTATGTAGACTCTCTAATATGAGGAAAAGGCCTTAATGGACTGGTCATGCACAGCTGCATCTAAAGACTTAGTAAACAATTATTTGGAAGTCTGACAGGGAGGAGGAGTCAGACTTCCAAATAATTGTTTACTAAGTCTTTAGATGCAGCTGTGCATGACCAGTCCATTAAGGCTTTTTCCTCATATTAGAGAGTCTACATACAGAAGGTCATTATTGCTCAGAGGGAAGAACGTAACATTTCTGAATACTTCACATCTGGAGTGGTCACCAGTCCTTCCAAGACATTGACCCCAAAACACATCTGCAACATTCATTAAGATCCTGCTTTGAACCCAATCATATTGGTCTGGCATGCATTAAAGCATCATTCGCACAAATCTGATTCCACCACCTCAGAGGACTTTGAGTACGATTGGATTCCGGACCAACAATCCTCACTACCAAGATCTTTGGACTTCATTTTTCTGTCAGGTTTATATACCAGATAGTGCGCCAAGGACTATTTCTGTTTTCTTTCATTGTTTGTTTTATTTTTGTTTTTAAGCTATTGTTGTACTTACCTTGTGGATAGGTTTGTGGTTTTTCAATCCTTAGGCAGCCGTCTTCTCAGTTTGTTATATTAGTCTGTAGAATTCACTAGTTTATTGTTGTATCTTTGTAAGGGAATTCCAACATTTAGAGCACTTATCCATCATTATCGTGTATTGTTAAGTTAGGCTAATAGGTTAAGCGCTTAGTATATGTTTAGTTTAATTTTTTCTATCATAACATTTTTTATAGCGGATAAAAGATCCATAGAATCTCTCAGAAAAGAAGGCAGATTTTTTACCAGTGGCTGTAAAAAACCATCAATGTAGCGTGATAACCCATCTCCCAAAGATCCAATACTGGCCACAATGGGCCGCCCAGGAGGGCGGACAAGTGACTTATGGATCTTTGGGAGATGGTGGAAGATGGGCACAATAGGTGAGGCATTGTAGAGAAACTCATATTCCTTTGTGTTAAGTACAAATAGGGCCTTTCCTTCTTCAAGAATCTCTTTCAAAAGGTGTAAAAACTCACATGTGGGATCATGTCAATTTTGTATAAGATTCAACATCCTCAAGTAATCTAAGTGCCTCTGCCTGATAATCTGAAGAAGAGGGCACCACAATGGCCCCTCCCTTATCAGCCTTTTTGATTGTAATAGACCTATCTTCCCTGAGGGCAATCATCTCCTGGAAGTCAATATCTGACAGATTCGTTTTATTTAAAGAGGGAACCCCCCGGGGTACAATACCCCTAGCCAATAACCTGAGATCCCTCTCAACCAGCTTCTCAAAGGTCTTAATATTATGATTGTTAAAAATATGAGGGCAAAAGGTTGATTTCTTCTTAAGACCTAAGTGTAATTGCCCAAAGAAGCTGAATGAGGAAGGGATCTCAGGCTCCAAATCCTGATTTTGTTCATCATAAAGATCTCTAAGATCTGATAAAGCACATTGTTCACGAAATGAATGCAAATCCAAATTCTCCATTGAAACATCAATACCATCAACATTCTCAGCTAGACCTCTATCAGTGGAATATAGTGGAACCTCTGTTGTCCCTTTTTTCTATTAAAATATTTTTTAAGAGACAATTTGCGAATTAATTTTTGGAGATCAATGATGGTATTGAATAAATTAAAATCTTGGTATGGGGCAAAATTTAAACCTCTATTTAGAACCGCAATCTGGTCATCTGTAAGAGTCTTATGTGAAATGTTGATAACATTATCCACAACTTCTCCTATGCATATTTCTTTCTTTTGCTCGATCCCCCGGATCCCCCTCCCCCTTCTCTTCTTTGATGATCTCCTTGTCCTCTTTCGTTTTTTGACTCCTTTTGAAACAAGGAGTATGAAGGTTTATCTTCTTTCCGAGAGGGCATCATAACAGATTTTTGTGAAGAGTCGGTTTCAGGGGAGGTAGATCTAACTCGCCAATTATCATCATCATCACAAAAGGAAACGCCTAGTGAACGACTCTCATAGTCAGAACCATCTGACTCAAAACTGGAAGCGTTTCCATGGCGTTTTAGGATGGATTTATTCGGGTTCTTGGAGTCACCTTGTTTTTTATTATTCTGATATTTAGAACCAGATTTTGGTTGTGGCTTTTGTGCGTTTGTAGTGTAGCGTTGCCATATATAAACTTGCTGCTTCTCATAGTCTATCTTGTCCCTATCAAACTTTTGTTGTTTCTTAATCATTAGAGACTTTTCCATAGCACCCACGTTGCTTAAAAGTGTTTGGTCATATTTAATAAAATTCTCCATTTTTCTGCAACCTTTCAATTTATCCTGTAGGACTTTCACATTGGCTCTCACTTTCTTTTTTTTAATTTAGCTTATACTTAATGATCAATTTGATTAGCTTAAATGAGCAATGATCTAATATGGCTTTCCAGTCATTCTCAAAATCTTTATTAATAAAGCCAAAGGACGGTACCTTTTTCAAGCGTAAGCCTCACGGAATCCTTTTAACTCTAGCATAGTTCTCAAGAGTGGTAATGTCCCACCAATACCTAATGTCCTGTGATAACAGTTTTTCCAATGTAAGGAAGTGGGTAATTAAGTCAGCAGGCTCTTCACAGATGAAATTAGCACCTTCATCAAAAACTGACTCTGCCCTCCTCTGACGGTGAGTGTCTCCACAGTTAAAGGCATAGGTATCAGTAACCCCTTCCTCATCCTCCACTTCTACATAATCTTCCATAATAAAAAACACACAGGATAGGAATAGCACGAATACTCACTCCAGAGAAATAAAAAAAAATGTTCCACAGAAAGAAAAAATGTGAATAAATAGATGCCACAAAAAATAAATAAATAAATGGTTAGAAAAAAAAATAACGATAGCACTCCAGTTCTCAAATCACCAATTAAGTGATTACATACATATTCACGGGGTATAAGCCTCTTCTTATAATGTCAATAATGAAAGTCTTAATTCCAGGCTGAGCAGCCGTGGCCAAACCAGCAATATGCGAAGCAGAGGAAAAGACCTCCCAGCCCAATGTTACAATCCTGGTAAGATAGCGTGTATCACGCGCATGCTGTATTAACCCCCAGCAAAATGAATCCTTAGAGGGACCAAGGGCCCATCGTGTCCAGTGTTTTCCCGTTCAATGTGATCAAGGATTCATCACAGCTACAGTGCTTATTCCTACATGGTTGGTCTCCGATGTGCTGGGGGTTAATACAGCCTGCGCGTGATACACGCTGTCTACCAGGCTTGTAGCGTCGGGCTGGGAGGTCTTTTCCTCTGCTTCGCTTATGACTGTACGTAGTGGTAAATACAAGCCTGTCCTCCTTCTTATTTTTGGTAGCACTTACCTCTTTATCCAGTGCCCGGTCTAACACAGCAGGAGGATATCCCCTAGCCAGGAATCTACTACGTAGTTCTCCAATAGCTGGTTCAATATTATCCTTCCTGCTCGTGATTTTGCAGACCCGGACTTTCTGTGAAAAAGGTAATGCATCAATAAGAGAAGGAGGATGATGGTTATCTGCCCTTAAAATGGCATTTCTGTATGTATCCTTTCTAAAAAGATCAGTATGTAACTCCCCATTAGTCTGTGTAATGAGGACATCTAAAAAAGAGAGTTGCTGTGTACCACATCATCTGAAAAACACGGTGGAGGCAGTGATGGCATGGGCATGCATGGTTTACAATGGCACTGGGTCACTAGTGGTTTTTGATGATGTGAACGAAGACAGAAGCAGCCGGATGAATTCTGAAGTGTATAGGGATATATTGTCTGCTCAGATTCAGCCAAATTCAGTGAAGTTGATTGGACGGCGCTTCACTTTACAGATGGACAATGACCCAAAACATACTGCGAAAGAAACCCAGGATGTTTTTAAGGCAAAGAAGTGAAATATTCTGCAATGGCCGAGTCAATCACCTGATCTCAACCCGATCGAGCATGCATTTCACTTGCTGAAGACAAAACTTAATGCAGAAAGACTCACGAACAAACAACAACTGAAGACAGCTGCAGTAAAGGCCTGGCAAAGCATCACAAAGGAGGAAACCCAGCGTTTGGTGATGTCCATGCGTTCCAGACTTCAGTCATTGCCTGCAAAGGATTCTCGACAAAGTATTAAAAATTAACATTTTATTTATGATTGTGTTAATTTGTCCAATTACATTTGAGCCCCTGAAATAAGGGGACTGTGTATGAAAATGGTTGCAATTCCTAAACGTTTCATACGATATTTTTGTTCAACCCCTTGAATTAAAGCTGAAAGTCTACACTTCTATTGCATCTCAGTTGTTTCATTTCAAATCCATTGTGGTGGCGTACAGAGCCAAAATTATGAAAATTCTGTCAGTGTCCAATTATTTCCGGACCTAACTGTGTGTGTGTGTGTGTGTGTGTGTGTGTGTGTGTGTGTGTGTGTGTGTATATATATATATATATATATATATTTTTTTTAATGATAGGGATGTAAAGTAGGTTTGTAAATGAAAAAAAAAAATATGAAACCCTTAATACAGCTGAATCCCGTTATAACGCGGTGCTCTTGGTCCACATAATGAGCACGTTATAACCAGGATCGCGAAATGGTCGGCGCAATCAGGAAGAACGGTTCTGCGAGGACTTACCCGGCATCTGCAGCTCTCTCCACTTCATCAGGCTCCGAGGTGCTTACATACGCTCTCCCAAGCTTTCAATTTGACTGACTTTTGAGCGCAGGAGGGTCACATGACCCTTCTCTGATCAATGACAGCCCAACAGTGAATACATTTTATATAATACACATGCGGGAATTGAACCCTGATCACCCATGGACTGCACTGTGCAGTAGATGTTACGTTTGTTTATAGAGTCAGATTCATCACACCAATACTGTGGTGTAGCAGCTAGAGAATTGCACCAGCATATGAAAGATCATGGGTTCAATTCCCGCATGGTGTAGGGGTGTGTGTATATATGTGTATCAGCGTGTGTCTGTTAGCAATAATGCATTGAATATTATACTATATTAGTGAAAGCACTGTATGTTTGCCTGCCTGGATGTCCGGTGTCCCTAGGGGAAATCTCATTGGTCCCTTGGGTCGCCCGCCCCCGCACACCTCTCATTGGCCTGAGGCGGAGTGACGGCCCACACACACACACACACACAACACAGCAGCTCTATACACACACACACACACACACACACACACACACACACACACACACACACACACACACACACACAACACAGCAGCTCTATACACACACACACACACACACACACACAACACAGCAGCTCTATACACACACACACACACACACACACAACACAGCAGCTCTATACACACACACACACACACACACAACACAGCAGCTCTATACACACACACACACACACACACACAACACAGCAGCTCTATACACACACACACACACACACACACACAACACAGCAGCTCTATACACACACACACACACACACACACACAACACAGCAGCTCTATACACACACACACACACACACAACACAGCAGCTCTATACACACACACACACACAACACAGCAGCTCTATACACACACACACACACACAACACAGCAGCTCTATACACACACACACACACAACACAGCAGCTCTATACACACACACACACACACAACACAGCAGCTCTATACACACACACACACACACACACACAACACAGCAGCTCTATACACACACACACACACAACACAGCAGCTCTATACACACACACACACAACACAGCAGCTCTATACACACACACACAACACAGCAGCTCTATACACACATACACACAACACAGCAGCTCTATACACACACACACACAACACAGCAGCTCTATACACACACACACACACACAACACAGCAGCTCTATACACACACACACACACACACACACACACACAACACAGCAGCTCTATACACACACACACACACAACACAGCAGCTCTATACACACACACACACACACAGCAGCTCTATACACACACACACACACACACACACACAACACAGCAGCTCTATACACACACACACACACACACACAACACAGCAGCTCTATACACACACACACACACACACAACACAGCAGCTCTATACACACACACACACACACACAACACAGCAGCTCTATACACACACACACACACACAACACAGCAGCTCTATACACACACACACACACACAACACAGCAGCTCTATACACACACACACACACAACACAGCAGCTCTATACACACACACACACACACAACACAGCAGCTCTATACACACACACACACACACACACACACACAAAACAGCAGCTCTATACACACACACACACACACACACACACAACACAGCAGCTCTATACACACACACACACAACACAGCAGCTCTATACACACACACACAACACAGCAGCTCTATACACACACACACACAACACAGCAGCTCTATACACACACACACACAACACAGCAGCTCTATACACACACACACACACACAACACAGCAGCTCTATACACACACACACACACACACACAACACAGCAGCTCTATACACACACACACACACAACACAGCAGCTCTATACACACACACACACACACACACAACACAGCAGCTCTATACACACACACACACACACACACACACACACAACACAGCAGCTCTATACACACACACACACACAACACAGCAGCTCTATACACACACACACACACACACAACACAGCAGCTCTATACACACACACACACACACACAACACAGCAGCTCTATACACACACACACACACAACACAGCAGCTCTATACACACACACACACACACACACACACAACACAGCAGCTCTATACACACACACACACCCTCTGTCCGCCCCCCTCCCCCCCCCTCACGTGCGCCATCCTGCACTGGCTCCGGACGGGAAGCGCGGCCTCCTACCCCAGCCGCTCCCTTACCTCCCCGGCGCTACCACCCGCTCAGGTAAGTCACTGTGCGTCCCGCCTCAGCCTCAGGCCCACTGCGCGTCCCGCCTCAGCCTCAGGCCCACTGCGCGTCCGCCTCAGCCTCAGGCCCACTGGCGCTCCCGCCTCAGCCTCAGGCCCACTGCGTGTCCCGCCTCAGCCTCAGGCCCACTGCGCGTCCCGCCTCAGCCTCAGGCCCACACAGGGCGCTTCCTACCGCCGCTCAGCCAGACGCCACATCGAGCGGGCGCCGGGGGGGGGGGGAGCGTGAGTCTTAGGCCCACACAGGGCGCTTCCTGCAGCCGCCTGCACGCCTCACTCAGCAGGACGGCACATCGGGGGACCAAGCGGCCGCCGGGGGGGGGGAGCGCGAGTCACAGGGAACGGGGGGGGGGGGAGTCCACGGGGAACGGGGGGGGGGGGAAATGCCCAAACATAAATTATGACAATACATATGCCCACCGCTCTCCACCCCCCCCACTCCCCTTTCCCCCCCCCCACCCCCTTTCTCCCCCCCGCTCCCCTTTCTCCCCCCTCCGCTCCCCTTTCTCCCCCCCCGCTCCCCTTTCTCCCCCCCCGCTCCCCTTTCTCCCCCCCCGCTCCCCTTTCTCCCCCCGCTCCCCGCTCCCCTTTCTCCCCCCCCCGCTCCCCTTTCTCCCCGCTCCCCTTTCTCCCCCCCTGCTCCCCTTTCTCCCCCCCCCCCTTTCCTCCCCCCCCGCTCCCCTTTCTCCCCCCCCGCTCCCCTTTCTCCCCCCCCCCCCGCTCCCCTTTCTCCCCCCCCCGCTCCCCTTTCTCCCCCCCCCCCACTCCCCTTTCTCCCCCCCCCGCTCCCCTTTCTCCCCCCCCCGCTCCCCTTTCTCCCCCCCCGCTCCCCCTTTCTCCCCCCCCCCCGCTTCCCCTTTCTCCCCCCCCCCCGCTCCCCTTTCTCCCCCCCCGCTCCCCTTTCTCCCCCCCCGCTCCCCTTTCTCCCCCCCCGCTCCCCTTTCTCCCCCCCCCGCTCCCCTTTCTCCCCCCACGCCTCCCTTTCTCCCCCCCCGCTCCCCTTCTCCCCCCCCCGCTCCCCTTTCTCCCCCCCCCGCTCCCCTTTCTCCCCCCCCCCCGCTCCCCTTTCTCCCCCCCCCCCGCTCCCTTTCTCCCCCCCCGCTCCCCTTCTCTCCCCCCCCCCGCTCCCCTTTCTCCCCCCCCGCTCCCCTTTCTCCCCCCCGCCTCCCCTTCTCCCCCCCCCCGCTCCCCTTTCTCCCCCCCCCGCTCCCCTTTCTCCCCCCCCCCGCTCCCCTTTCTCCCCCCCCCGCTCCCCTTTCTCCCCCCCCCGCTCCCCTTTCTCCCCCCCCCCCGAAACCTTTACAACAAATACTCACCTATTGTTCCACGAGTTATAAATAATACTACCTATTACGCATTTACATCCCGGGCAACGCCGGGTCTCTCAGCTAGTATTATATAAAAATAAAACCTTGGAGATGTTTTTAAATCGGGAGCCACGCTCAGACAGCATTAAAAGCGGATTCGCGCTATAGCAGATTGCGCTATAACGGGGTTGAGCTGTACTAATATTTTGACCCACAGGGTAAACGGGTTGGAGTAAGCCATGCTTCTTATCTGTACAACATTAAATACCCAAGGGTTTAAAGATTGGGACATGTCTGGAGTGTTTATATCTAGCTAGCACCAACACTGTCCTGGGTTCCATTACTCAATGCAATATAAAAAAATGTTTGTTTGTTTTTTCAACTTTAAATTTTTATTGGAAAGTACAAATACAGCCAATGTTCCACAGCCCATTATACATTTCCAGTTTGTTAAACACATGTAAGTAATGACGCCTCGAAGACACATCCACTTAACACTTTACAAACAAGACCAGACGAACTTGACAAGGGGACAGGGAAAGAGGTTAGGGGTGGGAGGGAGGTGGTAGGTTGCCAGGCTCTGGTGCAGTTTTTAGATATCTCTTGTTCAACCTTTTAGGCAATAGCTAAGGGTTTTAACTGGGACAGGTTCTTCTGAGGTTTCTTTCTTTTATTTGTTTTTCCCTATTCTATGACTACATGAAGGTCTGCTAACTGTGCGTCGCTGAGTCGTGTTGTCTAATCTGCCCTTAAAGGAGAACGCACCTAGTTTAATTAGTGCAAGATTGAGGTGGCGTCCACTCCTGGGATGTCTACCTGGGTCAACCATGGATCCCAGACCTTTAGAACATTTGTGCCGGAGTCATTAACTAAACTCGTTAATTGTTCCATCCGGCAGACATGCCAAATTCTGTTTTTGATCTTAGGGATAATTGGTATCTCCTGCTGTTTCCATAATGCTGCGATCTCACATCTTGTGGCTGTAGCAAAATGCGCGATTAATTTATGCGACGCATTTGACAGACCCTGGATCCGCATGCCCAATAGGAACAGCCACGGGTCCAGGGGGATCTCCAAATCGAGAATCCGCTGAATCCAATCTCTGATTTGTTCCCAAATAGGGGCCCCCTTAGTGCAAGACCACAACATATGTCGGAGGTCAGCTGCTTCCCCACACTGTTTAGGGCAGAGAGGGGAGTAGCCTTTTACAAATTTCGCTAAGCGCGTCGGAGTGTAATACCACCTCATAAGGACTTTATATGCGTTCTCCTTTAATGTGGTGCAGATTGAGCTTTTCGCCGCCGCCTGTATAATTCTGTCCCATTCGTCGTCCTCTAAAGTCTCTCCTAGGTCTGATTCCCAGTGTCTCATGTAACTCAGTCTATTGTCAATGGGCGACTTCTGGCAGATCACTTCCCTGTACATTCTAGATGTGAGTCCCCTTGTGTCCGTATCTCTGGAACACAGCTGCTCAAAATTTGTTCGCGCCGGTCGAATTGGCGTTTTATTGTAGAAATCTCTGATCTGGAGGTACCTAAAAAATTTGTTTGGGATATTCTTAGAGGATTTAATTTGGTCAAATGTTTGTATGGTCGTTATGCCCTCCAGATCTTTTAGACGGGAGAAGCCCTTCTGAGTCCATATCAAGAAATTTTTGCTATTCAGGTCCGGAGCGAAGTCTGGGTTGCCCACTATTGGTGTCATTAATGATGTTTTGGTAGTCAAATTACATTTGAATTTCGTGGCCTCCCAAACTTATAATGAATTGACCATGGTCTGCAGCGGATTGTTCATCTTGCGTACCCCTTCTCTGGGTAGCCAGATTAAATTTCGGATTTCAATTGGTGCACAGCATCTCTTCTCCAACTCAACCCATCTCCGTAGGCTTGGGTCTGTGTGCCATTGGAAAATCTGCCCTAATTGGGCTGCTTTATAGTAGGCCTGCAAGCAAGGCACCGCTCACCCTCCGCAGGATGAATGGGACGTTTTAATATTCCTTTAGCAATTCTTGGGTTTTTCCCGTTCCAAATAAATTTTATAATTTTTGACTGGAGGGAGAGGATGTCCGCCTGCACCAAAGGGATAGGGAGACTCTGGAAAAGATATAGCATCTTTGGGAGGAGATTCATTTTCACGCTATGTATCCTCCCAATCCATGAGATGCTCCCCTTCATCCAGGTTCGGAGATCCTCCCCAGCGTCTTTATGATCTTGGGGAAATTTGCTTTATATAAAGTTTTGTACTCCCTTGTGAGATAAACCCCTAAATATTTGATAGCGGAGGGTTGCCATTTGAACTGAAAATTGAGGTCAATCAGTTTTTCAACTTCTTTTGGTAGATTAATATTGAGGGCTTCTGATTTAGACTGATTGATCTTAAATCCCGAAATTTGGTTAAATTTGCCCAGTATGTTGAATACATTTGGGAGAGATGTGAGAGATTTGGCTATTGTGAGAATGACATCGTCCGCATATAGAGCGGCTTTGTGCATTTGGTCTCCCACAGGGATACCAGAGATATCTGGGTTATTTCTGATGTGTGCCGCCAAAGGCTCTATACATAAGGCGAACAGTAGTGGCGACAGCGGGCATCCTTGACGTGTTCCGCTTTTGATTTCAAACTGTTCTGAGGGGAAACCTTGATATCTCACTCTTGCTGTTGGGTTTTTATACAACGCCAGGATGGCCTGCAGGAGGCGTCCCTCAAAGCCAAATGCTCTCAGTGTTTCCGATAGGTAGGGCCAATCTATTCTATCGAAGGCTTTTTCAGCGTCCAGACTTAACACCATGGAGTGAATTTTTTCTTTTTGGGCCAGATCAATTAGGTCAATAATTCTCCTGGTGTTATCTGCCGCTTGTCTACCTCCGATAAACCCTACTTGATCCGTGTGAATTAACCCGGGAAGAACACTACCCACCCTGTTGGCTATAAGTTTAGAGTATATTTTGAGGTCCAAGTTAATCAGTGAAATGGGCCGGTAGCTCTTACAGTCTGCCGGGTCCTTTCCGGGTTTATGATCACCGATATTGAGGCTTGGAGCATTTGTGCTGGGAATGAGGCCCCTGCTAAGATTTCATTGAATAACTTTAACATGTGGGGGGCTAGAATTTTTAAATATTTATTGTAATATAAGTTCGAAAAGCCATCTGGCCCTGGGGCTTTAGCCGGTTTTAGTGCTTTGATGACCCCAGAGAGTTCCTCCATCGTGAAGTCCGACTGGAGTGCCTCCCTTTCGCATCTCTTCAAAATGGGTAAATGTGCCTCTATTAAGAAGGTCCGTAAATCCTCCTTTGTTTTCGGATTATGGGTTACCTTATCTCCATTGTATAATATTTCGTAATACTTTTTGAATTCCCTGCTATGTTCGCTGGGATGGAGGTAAGGTCCCCATCTTGGTTTCGAATTGCGTGAATGTGATAGTTTGGAAGCTTGTTTTTTTAGCTTATTGGCAAGTAGTGTGTCAGGCTTGTTAGCTTTTTCATAAAATTTCCGCTTGGACCAGGTCAATTCCTTCTCGGCCTGGGCGGAGAGGAGGAGGTTAAGACTAGTTTTAGTGGCTAGTATTTGAGTTAACGTGTGGGCATTCTTATTTTTTTGTGGAGGGAGGAAAGCTCTGCTAGCTGTTCCTCTAGCTTCAAAATTTTTCCCTCCCGTTCTCTTTTCCGTTTAGCGGCCAGATTCATAATGACCCCCCTGAGGGTAGCCTTATGGGCCTCCCACAGTCTGGAGTGCGTAGCCACACTCCCCTCATTCTCCTCGAAGTATTGTGTGAGCTTTTCCCCAATTTCCACCTGTAGGGCTGGGATTTTCAGCAAGATTTCGTTTAGTTTCCAGTTCGCTCTAGGTCTGTCTAGTGGGATTAGTGTGCACCGCAGCTCTATAGATGCATGGTCTGACCATGAAATATCATGGATCTCGGTGCGAGAGACCCCAGGGACCATTCTGTTGGATACAAGGAAGTAATCTATCCTGCTATATGTGTCATGTGGGTGTGAGTAGAAGGTGTATTCTCTCAGTCTCTGGTGTTGTTCCCTCCAGATGTCGAGTAGTTGGCAGTCACGTAACCCTTTTTTAATTGTTAGTATGTCAGATCTGTGTGTAATATTAGTGGATGAACATCTGTCAAGGTCCTCCCGTAGTGCCCTGTTCAAGTCTCCAGCGACAATGATATTACCTCTGGCCACTTTGTTGAGTTTCCCAAAGAAGGTAGAGAAAAAAACGGGGGCCGTCTCATTAGGGGCATATATTGTTGCTAGAGTAATTGGGAACCCTTGGATTGCACCTCTTACTATGAGGAATCTGCCCTCTTTATCTTTGAAAGTCCTATCGGGTACGAACGGTATTCTTTTATGAATTAGTATGGCCACCCCTTTTTTTTTGACTTTCGCGGAAGACAAAAAGTGTGTCGGGTAGTCCTTATCCAGGAATTTGGGGTAGTTGTCTTGAGAGAAGTGTGTTTCTTGCAGAAACAGAATTTCTGCCCCTTTACGCTTATAATCTCGGAAGGCGATTCTGCGTTTAACCGGGCTGTTAAACCCCTTAATGTTATGTGATACTAGCCTGAGTTCCTTACTCATTTAAAAGTATGAGATGACTTTGCTGCCGATATCTGTTCTTGATTGATGCACCTGGACCAGAATCCCGACCTCCTCTTCTTCTCGAACTGCAATACCTCACTTCACCACCTACAGCAATACACAAGGGGGAGCACACAAGAGGGTACACCTGGGGGGACACAACAAACACTAGACAAGACAAAAGACAGTAGAATTCTCGTCGTCTCGGCGACGTCGCCTCCTTGACGAGATCACCGCCTTTGGGAAGCTGGACTCCTCTCCAACCGTCCGGAGGAAACGTGGGATGAAGTTCATTCACCCACCGCGTCCAGTCCCAAAGGACTTCACTAGGGCCCAGGAGATCCACCCTCCTCCCCCCTAGTGCGTGGCCCATGCGGATTTTTGAAGCAGGTCACTCCCCCCCACTCCTGCCTCGCTCTTCCTGAGCTTGAATTAATAAAACCTAACATATACTATGCATAACCAGAGTCTGTCCCGGCTTTGTTCACCCCTGTAGTGTATCAGGCTAATCCCTCGGTGTCATGGCCTCAGCAACCTGTGTTTCTTTGCTTCTCCTCCAGTTCTCGTCCCCCTACTTGAGGTCTGGTCCCCGGCCACGGTGAAGCTGTCACCAAATAAAGAAACTCACCCCTGAGTGAAAGAGCGGTGATCTCCGACACCCCAACTACAGATGTCCAGTGATCAAGCAACCTGCGCTGAAACTGAATCCCTGGTGAGAAAATTTGCGGCCTACCTTTCTGATGATGGCGGCCCCCGACACAAGATGGCGAAGCAGCTCTAGAAGGCAGGAATCCACAGTGAACCGCAGGAGCAGGAAGAGAGCGGTGAGCGGGAAACAGGAGCGGGCGCACGCACCTCCGCACTGGTGAGAGACGTCTTCCAAAATGGCCGCCCCCCGGATACGCATCACAGCTGTGCCCCGGAAGGAGCGGCGCCATCTTGGAGGTGGCGCGGAACCAGCTCCCACCGGCGCGACCAGATGACGTCACCAGCAAGACCAAGGACAGCCGTAAGCCCATCAAGGCGTCCAGAATGCGCCGGATGACCCGCGCAGGCCTGGATTAGTCATCTCACCGGCCCGACGCGGGCTTTTTGAATTTTGAGTCTGGGAAGAATAGAAAGACATACGGGAAGGGAATTAGTATAGCACCGTAGCGGCAGAACCATTAAGCGAGTAAGGGCAGGGTGAGTGATAGAGAGGGAGTTAGTAAGAGGATAAAAGCAAGTAGATGAGAGGAAATAAGCCGAAGTGGAGACATTTAAGGAGACAATACTATAAGAAGGAGTAAGGAAGTAGACTTGAATTTAAAGTGGGGTAGGGATGCAGCAAGTAGTAAGGAAGTGGTAGAGGGGAGAGCAAGGAGGAGAGGAAGTAGGGAGCTAGAAAGAAAGAAGAATAAATGTGGAGAAGTGAGGAAATCAGAAAGCTATAGAAATGTGCAAGTTAGATAGTGGGAGTGGTGACTGGAAGTGGAGTGAAGGGGGACGTGAAGTAGGACTTGGTAGGTTAGGTATCAAAGGAGGTAGAGAAGTGTTAGTAGGTTGGTGAAGACAGGTTGAGTGGGAAAGGAGAAGGGAAGTAAGGAGCAGGGCGACACAAGGTTTAGATAGACAGATGCGATCGCTGGGGAAGGTTGAAATCAAAAAAATGTTTTAAAGCACTTTACTACATTTGTGAAGTAAGGCTTTAACCGATAATAAACAATACAGACCGGCGCCAATTAGTCCAAGGTGATACTAATGTCCAGCACTGAAAAAGTCTCAGAATAGTAGATAGCTGCAGTAGTATCTTCACAGCTTGTCTTCAATGATTGGACTCCATATGTATGTGCATGGGAGAAAAAATAGACAAAGAAAACATATCATAGTGCAGTATGCAAACAACCAAACATGCAGGACAAACAGGACAAGACAAACACTACATAAAACAGGCAAGGCTGACTAATCCTACAATAAAGTATTTATTAACACAATTAAAATGAAAATGATGAGGTAGCACACGTGGGATCCGGTGGGTAAAAACCGGAATCCTACTTACAGTACTGCCACAGGACATAAGCAGGGGTGTAAGGATAGATGGTAACCGGCAGCAGCTCCGTTTTTTCAGTCCTCAGACCTCCAGGGATCTCTCTCTCTCCGTGACCAGAAGCACGTCACACCACGCGGCTTGACGGATCTCGTGGAGCTCCTGGTGCTGTCTGTCAAGCTCAATCCGGAAATCCGCTGCTAGGAGGCGGGTGCAATCGCCGAATTTCCTTTCACTTGGCTGCAAGGCTCCCGCAGTCACTACCAGTCCTCTGCCACACTCAAAATGCAAATCTGCCCAACGCGTTTCGTGCGCATGCGCACTTCTTCAGGGGGTGAGCCTGTTTTATGTAGTGTTTGTCTTGTCCTGTTTGTCCTGCATGTTTGGTCGCGTTGGTGGGGGTCTGTGTATTCAAATACTTTCTAGGCAAGCTACCCACCTATCTGAACAAGCTCCTCACCCCTACCACGTCAGCACTTATCATCTGAGATCAGACTCCAACAGACTGCTCATGGTCCTAAGGTTCAACAAAGTATCCGGACGCTCCTCCTCATAGGCCTTCATTATACCACCGGCGGCGGGACACGCGCGCTACCTCCGTGCGATGCGCTGCCCGAAACTTGCACTGCAGGCAGGAGGCATCGGGAGGCGAGGCCATGATGTCACGTGAGTGGTTCACGCTCATTGGCTGAACCGCTCACATGACGCGGCCATCGCTCCAGAAAATAAAATTCTTGGATCTGTTCGAAAATTTGCGCACTTGGTCACCCATTCTTAGCGTGCGCTCATAGGAAAACTTTTATTTGTTTTGGTGGCGCACAACGTTCTGCGCTCCGCCGCTTCGGGTATAATCACGGCCTTACCGTGCACCCCAAAACTGGAACAACCTACCAGAGACTCTTGCAGATGCCACCAGTCTAAGTTCTTTCAAAACTAAGGCTGTCTCACATTTTAATCTGGTCTGTAACGGTTACATGCGCCTATAATATATATTATCTCTAACTATGCATGCAATGTCTTGTATATAATGTATACCCTGTTCACTTAATGTAACTATGGATTTGTAACCATGTATCTGGCATCATAACTCTGTGCCCAGGACATACATTGAGAGTTACCTCATTTTCAAGTATTGCTTCCTTCCTGGTAAAACATTTTATAAATAAATAAAATATCCGAGGCCTAAGGAGCGAACACATGATTAGGAAATGCAGGAGGGGGGCGCAGGACCCTCCAGGACTGAATGGGTGAAAATCCCTCAGCTGCCCCAGGGACATCAACTTTAGGATTTCCTGTACAAGTGTACAGGCATACCCCGGTTTAAGGACACTCACTTTAAGTACACTCGCGAGTAAGGACATATCACCCAATAGGCAAACGGCAGCTCGCGCATGCGCCTGTCAGCACGTCCTGAACAGCAATACCGGCTCCCTACCTGTACCGAAGCTGTGCGCAAGCGGGGAGACTGTAGAGACTGTTACACATGTGTTATTTACATCAGTTATGCGCGTATATGAGGATTGCAGTACAGTACATGCATCGATAAGTGGGGAAAAGGGAGTGCTTCACTTTAAGTACATTTTCACTTTACATACATGCTCCGGTCCCATTGTGTACGTGAATGCGGGTATGCCTGTACCACCTGATAAGATTACACAAATAATGCAATAAATTGCACCCATTTAAGAAATATAGCGCTGTGCCATTTGTTTAAATAGAGCTGCGTTAACGTTCTGCCACCGTTAACCTGCGTTAATAGATGCGACCAAATCTGTACATCATTTTCTTTTACACTACATTAAGGTGAGACTATAATTACACGTTTATAATGTGAGGTCTATGAGCTGAAAGCGCAGCTTAGTGCAGGGGTGAGCAAACCTTTTATGCCGAGCCCCCCTCTTCATCCATAAAATTTCTCGGGCCCCCCCTGCCTGACGTAATCAAATCACATGAAAAAAAAAAAAAACCTTTATTAAACGGTATACAATATAAATCCAAATATGTCTATAAATACTTACATATTTCAACAGCTCGCGCTTGCAAAATTAGGCTGCGTCCACGCTGCCGCTGAGAGCGGTGACATCACCAACTCTCCAAGCCTGAGCGCAGGGTGTCCTGCATCATTTTGCAAGCGTGGATCGGGGCTATTTGTGTGTGTTTGTGTGTGTGTGTGTGTGTGTGTCTGTGTGTGGCTGTATGTGTGCATTGACTTCTGCTGAGCGCACTTCAAAGTCAATTTTGTTTGTCTCCCCAAGCGCTGAGCTTGGAGAGCGTACGTGCACAAAGGCAATACTTTTGGGGGGCATTCATCCACCTCTTTGCTACCTCCCTTCCCTATCCCCCCTTTTGTTTCTACCTTCCCCTCCCTGCTCTTTGGCTTGCTATCCCCATTGTCATCCACACTCCTACCTACATTATTATTATTTATTATTTTTCCGTTTTCAATGTTTTCACTTTTTTTTATTATTTCTGTACATTCATAGTGTGATTGATACAGTGGCAGCCGACCCTTTCCCTCGCAGAGGATCGCAGCGAAGCAGGTTGCCAGCGGAGGAGAGCAGGAACACAGCGCTATTGCAGGGCAGACACCGGGAGGGGCGTTTGACTTCACCGTGCTCGGGCGTGCTCCTCCCCGTACCCCCGAAGCCCCTGCGCGTGCGCACACACCATCACGAGGCCGCCACCTGCACTATCTTGTTCAGCCACCCGCACACATCTTCGGCTGCCCGCCCGTGCACATCTTATTGGCCGCCCATCGCGTACAGCTTTTTCGTCCTCCCGCGCAAAGCGTCTGCCGGCCCGCGCACCCAGATTTCGCCGCACGTCGCCTGCGCCCCCCTAAATCTTGCGCCTTATTGCCCCCCACCAGTTGCGCACCACTGCAATACAACACACACTCTCTCTCTCTCAATCAATCACCACATACACACACACACAATCCCCCCCCACACACACACACACACACACACACACACACTCCCCCCCCCCCCCCCACACACACACACACAATCCCCACACACAATCCCCACACACACACACACACACACACACACACACACTCAATCCCCCCACACACACACAATCCCCCCACACACAAACACACCCCCCCCCCCACACACAAACACACTCAATCCCCCCCCATACACAATCCCCCCCGCACACACTCAATTCCCCCACACACACACACTCAATCCCCCCCACACAAACATACACTCAATCCCCCCCCATACACACAATCCCCCCCACACACACACTCTCAATTCCCCCCCCCCACACACACACTCAATCCCCCACGCACACACTCAATCCCCCCAATCACACTCAATCCCCCCCCACACACACACAATCCCCCCACACACATACACACTCAATCCCCCCCCACACACACACTCAATCCCCGCCCCCACACTCAACCCCCCCCACACACTCAATCCCCCCCACACACACTCAACCCCCCCACACACACACACACTCAATCCCCCCCCCACACACACACTCAATCCCCCCCACACACACACACACACTCAATCCCCCCACACACACACAATCCCCCCCCCACACACACTCAACCCACCCCCCACACACACACTCAACCCCCCCCCACACACACACTCAACCCCCCCCACACACACACACTCAACCCCCCCCCCCCCCACACACACACACTCAACCCCCCCCCCCACACACACACTCAACCCCCCCCCCACACACACACTCAACCCCCCCACACACACTCAATCCCCCCCACACACACTCAATCCCCCACCCACACACACACAATCCCCCCCCACACACACACAAAATCCCCCCCACACACTCAATCTCCCCCCCCAACACACACAATCCCCCCCACACACAAACACACCCCCCCACACACACAAACACACCCCCCCCACACACAAACACACTCAATCCCCCCCCACACACACACTCACTCAATCCCCCCCCCCCCATACCTTGTGACCTTGAGCAAGTCACGTTATCTCCCTGTGCCGCAGGCACCAAATAATAGATGTATGTGTAGGGATGTGGTAGGAGCCTCATATGTGTGTTCAGTTGGTGTTTTGACTGTTCAGGAGAGTCATGTGGAGGTCTGCGCTGATGCAATAGCTGTGAGTCTGTGCAGCTCAAGCAGAGAAGCTCCGTTGGGGAACTACAACTCCCATGAGCTCCTGGGCAGTCACCTGACTTGAGGAGCCAATCGGAAGGCTAGAATTACGGGAGGAGGAAAGGGAAGCGTGGGGAGAGGCTAGTCAGAGGGATCTGGAAGGTAAAGGAGGAGGGTGTATGCGTGCAGGGGGTCCGTGACCCGCCTGCATAGGCTAGCATTACCCCGCAGGCCCTTAGGAGAAACCCCTGAGTCACAGTGTGCTGCTGGGACGGCCATAGTGCTAGCGATCAGTCACCTTACTGTGTACACAGTTAGGGACAAGCGTGCGGAGCAGGTTTGCTGGTGAGCTGCTTGGGACCAGACAGCTGCACTGCGGACATCCCAGACAAGCAAGGATTCGGCTGATCCTTTTCCAAGTATTACCGGTCACCGCCGTGACCGGAAGGTAGTAGATACGTCAAGTGCACCAACACCGGTCAACAGGCGCTGATCCCGCCTTAGGCGTAACTATAGGGAGACACTAGCGAGTACACACCGCTATCGTACTATTACACGGACACGGTGTGTGGGGCACGCGGTGACGGGATAGAGACACTCATAAGAGCGTGGCTGAGCCACTATTGTACAGGACAATATTCCCTAGGGGTGTGGCCGAGCCACTGATGTTAGAAGGACATTATCCGTTAGCGGTGTTAGGGTATGATAGAGTATAAGTTATAAGATAAGTGTTTGCATATTGGGTTATTGCCACGGTTCATATAGAGTATAAGTTTATTATTGCACATAGTAAAGTTGGTTGCACGCATTGTATCGGTGTGTTTCTTGCCCAGGGGAATCTTACATGACGGTGATCCTGGGTAAGTGGAGGCGCTGCGCTAATAAGTGTTACCCCAGGCTCCCAGCTAGCGGAGGCTCAGATCTCCTGGAGCCGCAGGTGCGCGCAGTTACCCGAAGTCGCTTAGAGTGTCAGAAAAAGGGCTACAAATGTCTTTTTTTATATAGCGCCATTAAATGTACATAGCGCTTCCCAGCAGTAATACATGTGACAATCATATAAATTACAAATAACAGGTCATGGGAATAAGTGCTTCAGACATAGATTGTAAGCTCTATGGGGTAGCGGCTCGCGCCTGCAAACATTCTATGTACAGCACTGCATACACTGGCGGTGGAAACATTACTACTGTTTTATATCAGACCTGACTGCTGATATAAACAGGACTTTAAAATCAGTTGCGATTCATAGAAAACCAGTGTGATCTGCCTGGCTTCTATCTAGGTGACGCTAGAGGGTGAGAGGGTGAGAGGCTGGTGTTGCTGTTTAGGGGGCGGGAGAAGAAATCATGGCGCCCTCCTCCCGTGTGAGGCAGGACAGTGATAGCCACGCGCGGACCCCCCGGTTACCGGGCTGCAGGCAGGGCTTGCGGACCCCCCGGTTACCTGGCTGCAGACAGGGCTTGTGGACCCCCGGTTACCTGGCTGCAGACAGGGCTTGCGGACCCCCCCGGTTACCTGGCTGCAGGCAGGGCTTGCGGACCCCCCCGGTTACCTGGCTGCAGGCAGGGCTTGCGGACCCCCGGTTACCTGGCTGCAGGCAGGGCTTGTGGACCCCCCCCGGTTACCCTGCAGGCAGGGCTTGCGGACCCCCCCGGTTACCTGGCTGCAGGCAGGGCTTGCGGACCCCCGGTTACCTGGCTGCAGGCAGGGCTTGCGGACCCCCCAAATACGTGGCTGAAGGCAGGGCTTGCGGACCCCCCGGTTACCTGGCTGCAGGCAGGGCTTGCGGACCCCCCGGTTACCTGGCTGCAGGCAGGGCTTGCGGACCCCCCCGGTTACCTGGCTGCAGGCAGGGCGTGCGGACCCCCCCGTTACCTGGCTGCAGGCAGGGCTTGCCCTTGGGCACCCGGTCAGCCCCGCACACGGTGAAGGTGTGAGTGTCGTCGCTCAGCCGCACGGTGACGCCGCGCTCGGGCCGTACGTGCAGCACCCGGCCCTGCATCCACACCAGGCCCACCTCCAGCCCGCCGGCTCCTTTCTCCAGCCAGAAGGAACCGGGCCGCCGCCGCACGCATTCCCTCAGCCGCCCCGCTAACATCTTCACCGGCGGGGAGGTAACCTGGAAGCCGGGCCGCGCTGCAGGCCGATCTCCGGCGGCCGCCATGGTCGCCATGGAGACAGCAAAACTGGCGCGCCTTTTCTGACATTGACAGGGGACCAATCGCGGCTCCTGTACGAGAGCAGCAACCAATCATAGGAGAGGGGGGGCTGGGCTGGTGACCCTGCATTAACCCCTTCCAGGCTGTTAGTGTGACAACCCTCTATAAAGACGTGTCTCTGTGTAATAAACCAATGTCAGAACAATACATGGCGCGCCTGTGTTTGTGTTTATTAAGCAGCAGTGTCACATATTCCAACATCTTTTTATAAATGTCAGGGGTCAAGTCTGCACTATGTCTGACCCCCATACAGGGGAAAGTGGTTCTTGGGTGAGCCATACTCCAGCTAACAGTAAACAATAATAATAATGACAACAACAAATATAATAAAGTTAATCTTATACTATATTAGTGAAAGCACTGTATGTTTGCCTGCCTGGATGTCCGGTGTCCCTAGGGGAAATCTCATTGGTCCCTTGGGTCGCCCGCCCCCCGCACACCTCTCATTGGCCTGAGGCGGAGTGACGGCCCACACACACACACACACACAACACAGCAGCTCTATACACACACACACACACACACACACAACACAGCAGCTCTATACACACACACACACACACACACACACACACACACACACACACACACACACACACAACACAGCAGCTCTACACACACACACACACACACACACACACAACACAGCAGCTCTATACACACACACACACACACACACACACACAACACAGCAGCTCTATACACACACACACACACACACACACACACACAACACAGCAGCTCTATACACACACACACACACACACACACAACACAGCAGCTCTATACACACACACACACACACACAACACAGCAGCTCTATACACACACACACACACACACACACACACAACACAGCAGCTCTATACACACACACACACAACACAGCAGCTCTATACACACACACACACACACAACACAGCAGCTCTATACACACACACACACACACACACACAACACAGCAGCTCTATACACACACACACACACAACACAGCAGCTCTATACACACACACACACACAACACAGCAGCTCTATACACACACACACACACACAACACAGCAGCTCTATACACACACACACACACACACACACAACACAGCAGCTCTATACACACACACACACAACACAGCAGCTCTATACACACACACACACAACACAGCAGCTCTATACACACACACACACAACACAGCAGCTCTATACACACACACACACAACACAGCAGCTCTATACACACACACACACAACACAGCAGCTCTATACACACACACACACACACAACACAGCAGCTCTATACACACACACACACACACAACACAGCAGCTCTATACACACACACACACACCCTCTGTCCGCCCCCCTCCCCCCCCCCTCACGTGCGCCATCCTGCACTGGCTCCGGACGGGAAGGCGCGCCCTCCTACCCCAGCCGCTCCCTTACCTCCCCGGCGCTACCACCCGCTCAGGTAAGTCACTGTGCGTCCCGCCTCAGCCTCAGGCCCACTGCGCGTCCCGCCTCAGCCTCAGGCCCACTGCGCGTCCCGCCTCAGCCTCAGGCCCACTGCGCGTCCCGCCTCAGCCTCAGGCCCACTGCGCGTCCCGCCTCAGCCTCAGGCCCACTGCGCGTCCCGCCTCAGCCTCAGGCCCACACAGGGCGCTTCCTACCGCCGCTCAGCCAGACGCCACATCGAGCGAGCGCCGGGGGGGGGGGGGGGGAGCGTGAGTCTTAGGCCCACACAGGGCGCTTCCTGCAGCCGCCTGCACGCCTCACTCAGCAGGACGGCACATCGGGGGACCAAGCGGCCGCCGGGGGGGGGAGCGCGAGTCACGGGGAACGGGGGGGGGGGAAATGCCCAAACATAAATTATGACAATACATATGCCCACCGCTCTCCACCCCCCCCCACTCCCCTTTCCCCCCCCCCACTCCCCTTCCCCCCCCCACTCCCCTTTCTCCCCCCCGCTCCCCTTTCTCCCCCCTCCGCTCCCCTTTCTCCCCCCCCCCGCTCCCCTTTCTCCCCCCCCCCCTCCCCTTTCTCCCCCCCCGCTCCCCTTTCTCCCCCCCCGCTCCCCTTTCTCCCCCCCCCGCTCCCCTTTCTCCCCCCCCCGCTCCCCTTTCTCCCCCCCCGCTCCCCTTTCTCCCCCCCCCGCTCCCCTTTCTCCCCGCTCCCCTTTCTCCCCCCCCCCGCTCCCCTTTCTCCCCCCCCCCGCTCCCCTTTCTCCCCCCGCTCCCCTTTCTCCCCCCCCGCTCCCCTTTCTCCCCCCCCCGCTCCCCTTTCTCCCCCCCCCGCTCCCCTTTCTCCCCCCCCCGCCTCCCCTTTCTCCCCCCCCCGCTCCCCTTTCTCCCCCCCCGCTCCCCTTTCTCCCCCCCCCGCTCCCCTTTCTCCCCCCCCCGCTCCCCTTTCTCCCCCCCTCCGCTCCCCTTTCTCCCCCCCGCTCCCCTTTCTCCCCCCCCGCTCCCCTTTCTCCCCCCCGCTCCCCTTTCTCCCCCCCCGCTCCCCTTTCTCCCCCCCCCACTCCCCTTTCTCCCCCCCCGCTCCCCTTTCTCCCCCCCCCGCTCCCCTTTCTCCCCCCCCCCCCGCTCCCCTTTCTCCCCCCCCCGCTCCCCTTTCTCCCCCCCCCGCTCCCCTTTCTCCCCCCCCGCTCCCCTTTCTCCCCCCCGCTCCCCTTTCTCCCCCCCGCTCCCCTTTCTCTCCCCCCCCGCTCCCCTTTCTCCCCCCCCGCTCCCCTTTCTCCCCCCCCCGCTCCCCTTTCTCCCCCCCCCCCGAAACCTTTACAACAAATACTCACCTATTGTTCCACGAGTTATAAATAATACTACCTATTACGCATTTACATCCCGGGCAACGCCGGGTCTCTCAGCTAGTAAATAATAATAATGAAAGATGAATAAATAAATCCTAATGAAAAAGAAATAAGTAGCACCAAACATAATGACAATATTTGTTTGATGTTAACATTTAATAATATGTAACGTATAAAGCACCAAACCCCTACTCTCTCCACCAGAAGTACAAGGCTAATTTCATTTAAAATAGATTTGAAGCAAAAGGTGACTCTGTGCTCATTTGCATGTCATTTCCCAGAGTCCCTGGCTGCAGTGGAAGCTGTATGGGATAATGGTGAAAAGCAGGGTTGCAGACCTGTCTGAGACATGTGAATGTGCTCACAAGGGAGATTGTTATTTCTCTTTAGTTCATAGTCATTTTTAGAGCAAAGATCAGCAACATTTTGCCTAAGACGACATTGTTTAGGATATTTACTAAATTGTACTAGGCCAGCAAGGCACTTTACAATGCTGTACAGTAACTAAGGCCCGGGCCATAGAGGGGTGGGGAGAGCGGTTGCGCGCTAACGCTGAGGCTCGCCTGCTTAAGTCAGCCCGATTCCACGGAGCCAGCGTGCGCGAAGGGAGCCGGGGGGAGGTGGTTGGAGGCGGGGCAGTGACGTCGCTGGGCCAATCGCCCGCGATGCACTGACGTCAATGTCACGGCGCCGTGACGTTGACGCTGCTTAAGGCTGATTGGATGTTTTCAGCCGACAGCGCGCTGAAAAACAGCTTGGCGCTCGGCTGAAAACTCCAAAGCCTGAGCACGCCCGCGGACGCTCGCATGAGCCCCCTCTCAAGGCATCCTCATTGAGGATGCAGGGGCTCAGCGCGGAGCGTCCGCACGCCTCAGCGCTGCTTGTCCTTCTATGGACGCAGCCTTAGACTCCTTACAGACTATTCACTTGAGTGGACCATAAAGTGTCTTATAGAGGGAACTCTAAGGTGTCTTAAGATGCATTAAGATATATTATGTATGGAAATCTTTATTTATATAGCGCTTTATAAGAGAGGCAATACAGTACAGGGAATTATAGTACAATAAGTGCAACAAACAAAATCAGACAATAGGAAAGGAAATCCCTGGCCTGCAGAGCTTACAGTCTTAATGCTAGATCCATGGAACTCTGTTGTGTTTACGCTAATAACGGGACATTCCTGAAATTGGTACCTGACCCTGTGTGGAAGGCAGAGACACAGGGGCAGTGCCTGCCAATATCATAAAGAGCAGTGCACTTCCTATTTAGTAGAAGTGTGTGTCAGAGTTAAGAGTTCAGTCCAGAGTTAGAGTCTGCTGAGTCTGTCACCTGGCTGGCCCAGGGTGACAGAGAGAGCCTATATCAATTGGCCGTTGGAGAAGGGGAGCCATCAGCCTCTGAGTAGAGCTGATGCAACCTTACTTAGGGAGGTGGACCAATTCCTCTCACCCTGTTTAGGGGGCGAGGGAAGAGCTAGCCCCACCCTGGGTGCCCTTGACCTGGGGTGGTGGCAGGGACACAGAGACCATCCTGAGGGAGAGCAGTCCTGTGTGGAGGAAGACACCCTGTACCTGATTGACAGTCTTGTTGCTGCTATTCTGCTGCTGTGAATAAAGAGCTGCGGCTGCTTTTAAAGATATACAGTGTGAGACTGGAATCTCTCATCCCCGGGGGGGGGGGGGGGGGACGACGACTCTCTGGAAGGATTCCACCCGTATTCCTGGGGCTCAGAGATGGAGGTGCTGCACCATTAAATGAGACGAAGGCATTCACCCCAGAAACCTGATCCTATCATCCCCCATACCATCGCGGGAGACTCAGGCCCCCCTGTTGCCAGCAGGTATGCACCACACTCAGACACGTAGCCAGGCCCTAGTACAGAGGAGGGGGCCCGATCTGCGATTGGCCCAGGGAAGGGGGGCTACATTGGGAATGGCTGTTACTTTTCTTCATATTAATGGGTATCCTCAAAGCTAATGATATGCCAAAATGACGTCCATTAGCAAAACTACAATTGTTTCTTCACTTTTTCTGCTTGATGAATAGGGTGACCAGATTTCGAAAATGAAAAACCGGGACACCTTAAAAAATAATTTATTAAACAAATTACATCACGTGACACCTCCTGTTGCCATGACAATAAGACACTCTGATGCCCCTGCAGTGTTAGTGTGTATAGAGGTGGGGGCTTTGCTTGGGCCCTTCAACTCTTACAGCCAGGGCATTATTGGCCAGGAATGCCCAGTTCGGAGGGGATTACTACTTCAAAATGTATTTGATTCGTAACAACATCAAAAAACTGTAATACCAATAACTAACAACCACAGACAATGGTAATCTAAACCATCAAATAAAATGTCTACGGCCCTTGTTCAAGCATGTTTGCGGTACTTACCAGATAAATCAGTGCCTGCAATCCACGACTGTATCCGCCTCTCCGAGCGTCTGTAAGCAATCCAGCGTTCCTGGTGTGTGGCTGAAGAGGTGAGGGACTCCCTCCTCTCAAACGGAAAAGAAGAGCAAAAAATAGAGTTGGAACATACCTATCATACAGGGATGAGAGAGAGAGACAGAGAATGAGAGAGAGACAGAGAATGAGAGAGAGAGACAGAGAATGAGAGAGAGACAGAGAATGAGAGAGAGAGACAGAGAATGAGAGAGAGAGACAGAGAATGAGAGAGAGACAGAGAATGAGAGAGAGACAGAGAATGAGAGAGAGACAGAGAATGAGAGAGAGACAAAAGTAATGTACTGTATAACCATTAAACCGTACCCCCTAGTATTCGTGTAATCATTGTCCCACACCCCCTATTACTCACGCTTTGGCAATACTGAAATGTTCTTTTGTCATGCCAACAAAGCTGATTTTGATTTGAGAGACACAGAGACACAGAGAGAGACAGAGACACAGTGGCCTATTCAGTAAGCGTCGATAAGGCTGCGTCTATAGCAGGCCTGCACAACATAACGGCCGCGGGCCGCATGCGGCCCGCCCGGCCTCTCTGTGCGGCCCGCCCGGCCTCTCTGTGCGGCCCGCCCCGCCTCTCTGTGCGGCCCGCCCCGCCTCTCTGTGCGGCCCGCCCCGCCTCTCTGTGCGGCCCGCCCCGCCTCTCTGTGCGGCCCGCCCCGCCTCTCTGTGCGGCCCGCCCCGCCTCTCTGTGCGGCCCCCTCTGTACGGCCCGCCCGGCCTCTCTGTGCGGCCCGCCCGGCCTCTCTGTGCGGCCCGCCCGGCCTCTCTGTGCGGCCCGCCCCGCCTCTCTGTGCGGCCCGCCCCGCCGATTGGAGGTGCAGGGGGGGGGTGATTGGAGGTGCAGGGGGGGTGATTGGAGGTGCAGCGGGGGGGGTGATTGGAGGTGCAGGGGGGGGTGATTGGAGGTGCAGGGGGGATCATTGGAGGTGCAGGGGGGATCATTGGAGGTTCAGGGGGGGTGATTGGAGGTGCAGGGGGGTGATTGGAGGTGTGGGGGTCATTGGAGGTGCGGAGGGTTATTGGAGGTGCAGGGGGGGTTATTGGAGGTGCAGGGGGGGTCATTGGAGGTGCAGGGGGGGTCATTGGAGGTGCAGGGGGGGTCTTTGGAGGTGCAGGGGAGGGTTGTTGGATGTGCAGGGGGGGTTATTGGAGGTGCAGGGGAGGGTTGTTGGAGGTGTAGGGGGGGGTGATTGGAGGTGCAGGGGGGGTGATTGGAGGTACAGGGGGGAGAGTGATGTGAGTTGCAGGGGGGGAGAGTGATGTGAGTTGCAGGGGGGGAGAGTGATGTGAGGTGCAGGGGGGGGAGAGTGGTGTGAGGTTCAGGGGGGGGAGTGATGTGAGGTTCAGGGGGGGGAGTGATGTGAGGTGCAGGGGGGAAGAGTGATGTGAGGTGCAGGGGGGAAGAGTGATGTGAGGTGCAGCGGGGGAGAGTGATGTGAGGTGCAGGGGGGGAGAGTGATGTGAGGTGCAGGGGGGGAGAGTGGTGTGAGGTGCAGGGGGGGAGAGTGATGTGAGGTGCAGGGGGGGAGAGTGATGTGAGGTGCAGGGGGGTAGAAGGATGTGAGGTGCAGGGGGCGTGGGATGTGTGTGGTGTGCAGTGGGGTATTGTGTGTTTGTGGAGAGGGAGTATTATGTGTGGGTGAGGGGGAGAGATGGGGGTATGAGAGATAGATGGGGAGTATCGCAAAGGTTGATAGTGAGGGGTTCTGGGGGAGATATGAGGATGATGATGAGAGGTGCTGGAGGAGAGATGATGATGATGATTTTACCCGTGCGGCCCAAATTTTTTTTCCTTGGAGCATTTTGGCCCTTCTCGCTTTACGAGTTGTGCAGGCCTGGTCTATAGTATTTCAGAAGGAGGGAAGGCGCACACACGCTGCAATACACTTGCTGAAGCCTGAGCTTTTTAATGGCTTTGCAGGGTATGCAGCGGGCGCGATTTGGGGGCGTGGCAATGAATATTTGGAGGCGTGGCAATAACGTTCCGGCGCGGACGTCACTTCCCTACCTCACATCCCGATCCACCGGCATTTTTTCAGATGCAGAATCTGAAGCACTGTGCAGACAAGAAGAAAAATGCACACAATGCACACCAGAGATTAAAATATAGTAAATTATTTATTAATAAAACAAGAAATAACCGAGGGGATCCAACCCCACCTCAGTACATATGCGTCACAGATCCGGGTTCGGTTACAATGAACACAAACCACATGAATAATCAAATATAACTAAATGAAACTAAATCTATAAACAACATGACAAACGGTATATAAAATAATAAAAAGGAAGACAGTGTTCAATAAAACGGGATAAAGGAATCCTGGATTGGCTAAAAATATAGCTAAACAGCTGCCTGAGGCTGACAGGGGGAGACGGAGATTTACACTGAAGCCCAGAGCGGGTTCCGCGGCGAACGTATTGGGATCCGGACCGCGCCACCGCAGAGATGTTACCACCGCCCGAGCTCCCTGCAAACGCCATCTCGGCCTGTCAGAATACGCGCAGAGTCACCTGTCGTGACACGTCGGTTTATGTGTCTTTTTCAGTACAAAAACTTGTGATCAAACTTACCAGAGTGCTGTCTCCTGATCTCGTGCTTCAAACGGAATCGTGTGGTTTATTATTGCTTTATGGGACAAGCACCCAATTTTTTCTACATGCAACTGGAGTGCCGGCTGCTTCTGTGGAATATATATATATATAATTATATATATGCCAGGCCAGGACGCAAGATGCAAAACCTGCGCAATACTCTACACAGCGGACACAATACAAATACCACACAGGAATCGGGAATACAAAATCAGAGGAAGGTTCACCTGTTCCTCCAGCAATGTCGTGTTCCTCATCATGTGCATGAAATGTCCAGGGGGCTGCTACTACAAAGGTGAGACGGGGCAGGGGCTAAACAAGAGAATGAACCTGCATCGCACAGCATCACACGCGGAACAAGAGACAGTCCTGTCGGCGAACATTTCTCTGACTCTGTCCATAAGATGGACGATCTGGGGGTTGCCATACTCAAAGTTAATCTTAAAACACCGAAATAGAGATGGTTGCACGAATAGAAATATATGCAACTGTTCGGGACACTTAGCGGTGGCCTAAACAGAGATCGAAATTTTATGAGTCATTACTGACACAAGTGAACTCTCTTCCCATGAGCGCTAAAGGCCATGTCTGTACATACTGTGCTATATGTATGCACACACAGCTGTCTCTTACACATACAAATACTCCTTGTTTTTCCATCCCTATACACCAATAGGGACCACATAGTATCTACACACACTTTTAGTTTTGCTACAATCTCTCACATTTCCACACCTACCCACACAATTTATATTAACTCCCACTCCACACACACACCTTTTGTAAAGCACTGTATAAACTGTGGGCTCTCCATTCATTTATATTCACACAGATACACACACACACACACACACACACACACACACACACACACACTCTTACATCACTAACTTTCAGGAACCATTTAACACCTCTAGCCATAAATCACATTCACACAAGGGGGGGGGGAGAAGAGACAAGCACAGATAACATTCCAAGAGACACTGTTTTTAAGTATACCCTTTGCTTGCTTCATTCATTGTAACATCGCCAGAAGAAGAGATCAGCGTATCTCGAAAGCTCGCACAAATAAAAGCATTTCGTTAGCCACAGAACGGTATAGTCTATTTATTTTTTGATTATATATATATATATATATATATATATATATATATATATATATATATATATATATATATATATATATATGTGACACAAAGTATACCGCATCAACACAGTGCGTCACTGTTGCCCAGAAACTGTCTTGATTTATGATATAATAACAATGGACAGTGGTGCTAAAGGATAATGGATATGTATTACAACGAAAAAAGCATCCTTATGAAGAAGCACACGGGCATGCCAAGAAAGTGATAACAATACAAATGTATTACTGTGGGTTAAAAACAAGGGAAGAAAAATTGATAAAAGAGGAGGGGGACTCACATCTACCAAACATGTATTCCGTGAGGCAAAGAACACCAAAAGTAATCACCAGCACAAGCAGCTCTGATCCAAGCATGCACATATACCTCTACACACAAGCAGCTCTGATCCAAGCATGCACATATACCTCTACACACACAAGCAGCTCTGATCCAAGCATGCACATATACCTCCACACACAAGCAGCTCTGATCCAAGCATGCACATATACCTCTCCACACAAGCAGCTCTGATCCAAGCATGCACATATACCTCTACACACAAGCAGCTCTGATCCAAGCATGCACATATACCTCTACACACAAGCAGCTCTGATCCAAGCATGCACATATACCTCTACACACAAGCAGCTCTGATCCAAGCATGCACATATACCTCTACACACACTGCAGCTCTGATCCAAGCATGCACATATACCTCTACACACAAGCAGCTCTGATCCAAGCATGCACATATACCTCTACACACAAGCAGCTCTGATCCAACCATGCACATATACCTCTACACACAAGCAGCTCTGATCCAAGCATGCACATATACCTCTACACACACTGCAACTCTGATCCAAGCATGCACATATACCTCTACACACAAGCAGCTCTGATCCAAGCATGCACATATACCTCTACACACAAGCAGCTCTGATCCAAGCATGCACATATACCTCTCCACACAAGCAGCTCTGATCCAAGCATGCACATATACCTCTCCACACACTGCAGCTCTGATCCAAGCATGCACATATACCTCTACACACACTGCAGCTCTGATCCACGCATGCACATATACCTCTCCACACAAGCAGCTCTGATCCAATCATGCACATATACCTCTACACACAAGCAGCTCTGATCCAAGCATGCACATATACCTCTACACACAAGCAGCTCTGATCCAAGCATGCACATATACCTCTCCACACAAGCAGCTCTGATCCAAGCATGCACATATACCTCTACACACAAGCAGCTCTGATCCAAGCATGCACATATACCTCTACACACAAGCAGCTCTGATCCAAGCATGCACATATACCTCTACACACACTCCAGCTCTGATCCAAGCATGCACATATACCTCTCCACACAAGCAGCTCTGATCCAATCATGCACATATACCTCTACACACAAGCAGCTCTGATCCAAGCATGCGCATATACCTCTACACACAAGCAGCTCTGATCCAATCATGCACATATACCTCTCCACACAAGCAGCTCTGATCCAAGCATGCGCATATACCTCTACACACAAGCAGCTCTGATCCAAGCATGCACATATACCTCTACACACAAGCAGCTCTGATCCAAGCATGCACATATACCTCTACACACAAGCAGCTCTGATCCAAGCATGCACATATACCTCTACACACAAGCAGCTCTGATCCAAGCATACACATATACCTCTCCACACAAGCAGCTCTGATCCAAGCATGCACATATACCTCTACACACAAGCAGCTCTGATCCAATCATGCACATATACCTCTACACACAAGCAGCTCTGATCCAAGCATGCACATATACCTCTACACACAAGCAGCTCTGATCCAAGCATGCACATATACCTCTACACACAAGCAGCTCTGATCCAAGCATGCACATATACCTCTCCACACAAGCAGCTCTGATCCAAGCATGCACATATACCTCTACACACAAGCAGCTCTGATCCAAGCATGCACATATACCTCTACACACAAGCAGCTCTGATCCAAGCATGCTCATATACCTCTCCACACAAGCAGCTCTGATCCAAGCATGCACATATACCTCTACACACACTGCAGATTTGTGCACATAACGTAAGGAGATAGCTGTTGTTGTAAAATAGTAATTGCAGAAATGGAGGCAATAAATGCTCGAGTATTAAAGATGTAAATACATCACCATTAAAGCGTAGGTGTGAAAGGCCAATTTACAGATAGCCAAGGCCTCCTGTCATGGAAAAGGGTAGGGGTCCCACTCCACAGACTCTCACTCCAACGCGTTCCGACTAAAACGGTCTTCTTCAGAGAGAAGAAGATTATATATATATATATATATATATATATATTTTTTTTTTTTTTTGCATGTCATTTCCCAGAATCCCTTGCTGCAGTGGAAGTGCTGTATGCTGGTGATAATGGGGAAAGGAGGGGTTGCAGACCTGCCTAAGACATGCAGATGAGCATACAGTTGTATTTGCATATTTGCTTTCCTGTGGAGGGTTTTTGTCACTTTTTTTACTCACCATAACTTAACTCAGTATTATGGTATAGCCTATCCCATAGCCTCTTTGCATACCCAGTTAAATCAACCCCACACTGATGAGACCCATTAAGGTCGAAACAGCTGTCTGTGGGTGGTTTTCTGGGTATGCACCTTAACCCTGGCTGTGCTCAAAGCTGTGACCATGCAGCAAGCTTAAGCCTATAGGGAACCATGTTAAAAATGGTTTTTGAGGCAAAAAGTGACACTGTGTGCTCATTTGCATGTCATTTCCCAGAATCCCTTGCTGCAGTGGAAGTGCTGTATGCTGGGTGATAATGGGGAAAGGCGGGGTTGCAGACCTGCCTAAGACATGCAAATGAGCATACAGTTGTATTTGTATATATATATATATATATATATTATATGAAACCAGGTGTCCCACCAAGGAGACAAAAAACAGCACTCAAGGTATATTGCAAAAGTGTATTTGAAAAAAAGCAGGCACATATAAATCCAACGTTTCGGTCCTGTATAGGACCTTCCTCAGGGGCGTGAGGAAGGCCCTATACAGGACCGAAACGTTGGATTTATATGTGCCTGCTTTTTTTCAAATACACTTTTGCAATATACCTTGAGTGCTGTTTTTTTGTCTCCTTGGTGGGACACCTGGTTTCCTGTAATTTTTGTTGAACAAGCACTTATTTCTTTGGAGCCTTTGAAGTGCCTGCTGTTATCTATCTATATATATATATATATATATATATATATATATATATATATATATATATATATATATATATATAATCAAAAAATAAATAGATGATATTATTTTTTTATTATTTTATGATTATTGAAGCTCGGCTAACACGGTACTTATACCTCTACACATATACCTTGAGTGCTGTTTTTTGTCTCCTTGGTGGGACACCTGGTTTCATATATATATATATATATATATATATATATATATATATATATATATATATATATATATATGTGTGTGTAAATATATGTATGTGTGTGTAAATATATATATGTGTGTATGTATATATATATACATATATATATATATATATATATATATATATATATGTATATGTGTTCGTGTGTGTGTGTCATACAAGAATCTATTATTATCTAAAATCAGTAACATATGTGATCTATTATGCCATTACCAATTGGACTGTAGGACTATAAAACCATTACGACTGAGTTGTAGCATTATCCTCTGATGAAATCAGCCGTGTGCTGAAGAAACACGTAGGTACATTCTTCTCGTTGCTATTGCCACACTATCCGTCTTGACGCCGGAAGGGAAGTTGGTACGCGAACAAGGCGAGACACCGGAATTACAGAGTGGAATCACAACTGCATACTACAGATTGCCGGAGGACCACACTGCAAGGGGCGCAGCCTATCGAGTTTCCCGGTCATCGTCCAAAGTCTGGAGCTGCGGATTGACCACCGGATTGACCACCGGATTACCACGGAGCACGAGCCTGTCTCATACAACGCTTTTACCAAACGGATGTTTGTGAGTTTGTTATTTTTATCTTGTCCAGGAAATGAAATTGTTAAACCGAATTTACACATGGAGCGGGCGCTTTCTCTTCTTTTTTTTTGTTTAGGTATCTATCGAGGAGGTGGTTGTTTCCCCGAAGAGAGCTGCCAGGACTCCAGAGGATGCCCGAATTGGATCCTTTTATGATTGAGTTATAACATAGCTATTAGAGCTAAGTTTCTGGACTGTTATTGTGTTTAGGCATAGTGTTTATTATTATTTTATTACAGCTACTTTTTAGTTATTAATTCTGGCCACTAATTCTCACTGCCACTATAATCTTTCTCTAGCCACAACCAAATTGCTATATCAGCTATATTATTTATTGGTTATACCAGGGGAGCTCGCGCCCCCACCCCCTCCTTTACCTTGATGCGGCGTCACGTGACCGGCAGCGGCATTTGACGAGGGTGACGTCACATGACCCCGCGGCGTAATTTAACACCGCGTTGCCATGGACACGAGTGACGCCGGCAGAGTCAAGGTAAGTAATAGCATTGCAGAGGCCTCACGCGATCCCCCGGCATTTAATTTTAATGCCTCGAGGAAGTGCGCGGGGCCTCTGCAACCGCCCGTGCGCCTCCCCCCCCCCGAAAAATCTCCCGCCCTCCACTTTGCGCACCTCTGGGTTATACCATATATATACACACGCACACACATATATACACACACACACACACATACATATACACACACGTGTATGTGTGTATAAAACAGACAATATATATACATATAGTATGATATATATATATAAACATACTATATGTGTATGTATGTATATGTGTATATATATATATATATATTGCACGCGCACACACACATATAACGTTTTATCCAACTTTTTCATTTATCATTTGTAGAGAAAATGAACAATGTCGCCAAAAGCGCTATTTTTCAAAATGTAGCATCTCTACTAATTAGTGTAAAATGATACTTCATATAAAGCAGGTTATGGGACCCAGTATAAAATGACCTTCATGTCTCTTATCACATCCCAGTATATGGATATCTTCTATTATCACAAGCTGCTAACATGTGACAGGGCTCAGGGTCTGAGCCCAGAATGTGACATATTGAACATTCTCATTCTAAATTTCAAAAAATATTGTGTTGATTTCTGACCTGACTGCCGTGGTTACAGCTCAACCACTCTGTTCTACTGCATGTCACCACTTTCTGCCACAACCAGCTGACGGTGGATCTGCAAGGAGTTCAACGCTCATTGGCATCACATCTGTGGCTTGGTTAACGTATCATTTCTCCAGCTTTTTATTGTATTGTTTTTAAATAGATTATATTTATTTAGTTGAATAGATTATATTTCTTAGTACAATAGATTCTATTTATTAGTTTAATAGATATTTATTTAGTTTGATACATTATATTTCTTAGTTTAATAGATCATATTTGTTAGTTAAATAGATTATATTAACTAGTATTTAAGTCTCCCCCTCAGAGCCCCATTAGATAAATATTTTAGGACCCTTGTGCATATTTCACATCTTTTCGGAGTCGCTTATTTTTTAGACCCTCGGAGCCGAAACCTAAAGGGGTCAGCTAAGAAAGTTCGGATCAAGAGGAGCCACACAGCTTAAAGACAGAACATTTCCAAGGGAGATGGAGACAATTTGGGTAAGATCTGATTAAAGGACAACCTTTGGGGAAGGAAAGGGTGATGGGGGAGTGTAAGAGGGGGGTGAGAGAGCAAGGTGGTGTGTCAGATTGGGGCAGAGCAAGAGAACGCAAAAATGATGGGGATTTGCTGCATACCAAAAAAAACAATTAGTGATACTTTTACCAGTGCCCCTTAGTCTCAGGGAAGACCGGCATTTCGTCCAATGTATACAATAAGATTGATGGAAAAGGGCACACGGATTTGAATAAAAAAAGATAATTTATTGTGCCACAGACTACAATGTTTTGGCTGCTGGCCTTTCTTTGCTGGATTTAGTGGGTTTAGCCACTTTACCTGAAAAAGACCAGCAGGCCGAAATGTTGTAGTCTATGGCAGTGCAAGAGAAAACAGGTTGGGGGGGGGGGGTGGGTTCTCGCAAGGTCGCCGACCCATGGGTGAGGGTCCCCGGTGGAAACTAGTCCTGGACCCCGGGAAAGCTGTCTGTGGCCCATACAAGCTGAGTAACATGTAGAAAGGACACATGTATGTTCAGAATGAGTTAGCATGGTATTTTGAGAGGCATCATAGCAGGTCAGTGCAAGTCAGGGCAGAGCACTGCAAGGTCAGTCAATATGAGTATGAGGAAGGGTCCGATGGAGGAGTTGGAGGGTCCCAGAATATCTCTTAAAGCAGGGGTGTGCAAATCGAGGGGCGCGACATTTTCTTGGGAGGAGGGGCTCGGCGCTTACAGTGGCCCCTCGCTCTTCCCCACAGCATTTAAATTAAATGCCGGAAATCGCGCGCAAGTCCTCTGTAAGTTCCCTTTCCTTGTCTCCGGCGGCTTCTGGCGACAGCAACGTGGCGTCACATGATGTGGCATTGCCATAGCAACGTGATATCACATGACGTCGTTACATCAGAACGTCGGAGACAAGGTGGGGAGGGGGGAGGGGGGAGCAGGGAAAAAGGTTGCGCAACCCTGTCTTAAAGCATTGTCTTGCATACAGATCAGAGGCCAAGAATGGATATGGATATCCGATGTGAAGCCGGAAATAAGACAGAAAAGACCGTTTCGGGAGAAGAAGGTGAGTGATGAAATAGCCGTCACTGTGTAACTCTTCCAATTACCTGCAACTTCATGCAGAGAAATAGCAACGCTTGTTTTTAACGTGTTAAGCGCCTAATGGGGAATTCAACTGCTGAGAGGTTAAGGGAGTTACTCACCAAACTCAGCGACGTTTCTGTGTCTCTGTGATAACTCCCCTAGGACATGCCTGAAAACCAGAGGTTACTCAATGTATTTTTGATAAATAGAAATATGACCTTCTGGGGAGGGGTACATAATGGGTACTGGGCCTGGTGAGGTGGGTATAACGGGTACTGGGCCTGGTGAGGTGGGTATAACAGGTACTGGGCCTGGGGAGGGGTGTATAACAGGGTACTGGGCCTTGGGAGGGGTGTATAACAGGGTACTGGGCCTGGGGAGGGGTGTATAACAGGGTACTGGGCCTGGGGAGGGGCGTATAACAGGGTACTGGGCCTTGGGAGGGGTGTATAACAGGGTACTGGGCCTTGGGAGGGTTGTATAACTGGGTACTGGGCCTGGGGAGGTGGGTATAACGGGTATTTGCCCTGTGGAGGGCGGTATAACGTGGTATTGCGGAGGGGGTATAAGTGGCACAGGAGCTCTTGCGATACAGAGTATCACTGTCCCTGGTTACAAACACTTCATGTCTCCTGCAGGTCAGGACACGCACGAAGGTGGTGCCCTTTGTGCCACCAGACGACGAGGCGGGCTACGAGGCGGACGACGAGGCATACGAAAAAGCGGGCGTCAAGTGGAACAATGAGGTGGGCTACAAGGCGGCCGAGGAGGCAGACGTGGTGTACGATGACCAAGGAGCATACGACAGGTGTGGCCGGATCTGCTGCTTCACCTTTTTTAGGCGGAGGAGAAGACCCCAGGAGCAGGTAGGAGAATACGAGAGGTGCGGACAGATCTGCTGCTTCACCTTTTTTAGGCGGAGAAGAAGCCGGGAGCAGGTAGCAGAGGAGCCAGGGCGTAGATACAGGGGTATTCTAGGGGCCCTGAGAAGTTGGTTTGACCGCAGGAGAGGCAGATAAGATCAGGAAGGCTGCGGGAGGGGCAGGTACTAGAGGGAGATAGGGATATTGGGCGTGAGAGGGTGAGAGAGAACAAGGAGCAGGGCCGGAGCACGGGTTTCATGCGCCCGAGGCGAAACTTAAAATTTGTGCCCCAGTTGTATAAAAAATAACAAGATAAATAAAATAATAAAATAAACAGTGGCGTAGCTATCGGGACTGCAGGGGGTGCGACCGCACCCCAGCGCGACGCAAAATAAAAACAAAAGGGCGCCAAAATACTGGATAAAAAAAAAGAATAATAATTTTAAAAAAAAGATAAATAAATTAGAAATAATAAGAAAAAAAATAATAATGATTATTAATGCGCCCCTAGGACCTTTGCGCGCTAGGCGACCGCCTAATGGCCGGCCGGCCCTGCGAGGTATGCGGGAGGAAAAGGGGTGAATGGGATAGATATGCAGGGGGATGGGGGAGCAGGTGAGTTATACACAGGGGCACAAGGGCCCCATCACCCACATCTCTATATACTGAGTGTGCCCCTGTGTATAACAACGCTGATCTGTGCTGCTCCATCTGATCTCACTGCGCAGTGATCCAGGGACCCTCCGATCGCCATTTAATGGGGTCAGGAAGGAATTTTTTTCCCCCATTGCACAGCAGGGGTTATGTTTCGCCTTCCTCTGGATCACAGCAACAAATTGCCCTTTGTGCATGAATTATCAGTGAGATCTTTATACACCCTGCATTGGTCTTCACTCCTTTGCTGCCGGAGGGGCCTGCAGTGCATTGCTCTGCGTGTTACTATATTGCTCTGCAATGTGCTGCAGGCCCCTACCAGCAAAGAGATTCATTATTTCAATAAAATACTCTCTTTAATCCAACCTATGTGTAGTGTCTTTTCTATCCGTTGTATCTATTGCTAACAGCTCAGTGATTCTTCCCCAGGTCATTGCACTAGTGTCACGCTGCCAAGCCGGGTGTGAGGGAGATTTATAGGGTCACATATACACTTCTGCCAAAACACGAGTGCAAACAGGAAGCCCCTCTGATCTCATATCTTTTATTACACAAAACGGTATCTAAAAAGGTAAAAAGAACATACATGGGATTCTGCTACAAATATCTCTCTAATTACAAACCAATTAGCAAATCATTCAGATTAGAGTCGAGCGAAAAGAAAGGGTTAAGTATCTCATGTACAGTATATGCAGTGCAGGCTGTTCTGCGCATTACATGCAGGGGACAACGTTTAGGGGATATAAGTAATGCTGATCTCAGAGCTGACCGGCTGACCTGCTCTTCTGGCTGACCGGAGGACCTGCTCTTCTGGCTGACCGGCTTCCCTTCTTCCAGCTAACTGACCTGAATTGTGGCCCCTGTATCTCCCAATTAAACGTTTTATTGGCATATTCTTGTTTGACTCGTTCTATACAGACATTTTCTATATATTCATTGTGGGATTTGATAACATCTGTAAGATCTCTCAGAATATCACATTCTGTACGTTTGTGCTGAATATTTTTCCATTCTCAATTTACTTAATATTAGTTTTTGGCTTCAATTATTTATATCGAGCCCAAAATACCTTTATACAGGATGCTGTTCCCTTTATCCCACAAATGCTGCTTCATTAAAGCCCGTGGGTGGCACTTAATGCATTCTCAGACTTTTAGGCAACATCCCTAATTTCCAAACGTGGGATAAAATCTGTGCATATTTAAATGGTTAATTTTTCCATTTTTCCATTGTGACAAAATATCAATTTTCTCACTCAGACTACTAAATCCCTCCCCAAAAATATCCGTTTCACATAAAAGTGTGTGCGCGTCTCCTTCCGCCTAACTGGCACGTCGTCCTTACGGGCGCCACTCCTTGCAACTCCACGCTGCCCTCCAGTGGTAAAAGAAATAAGATACATTTACTGTACTCGTCTGGCAGCTGCTCCCGTATAAGGTGGGTAACTCTGTATTAGGGGTCTTGGTAGAGTATATTTTATACTTATGTCGGATAGATGAGAAAATAATATTCCTAACAGGTTATTGTGAGAGGCCTTGGATCTGATCCTATATGCACGCAGCCCTCGCCTCTCTGACCTTGAACACATACTTCAATCTGATTTTTTGAGACTTGAAACTGGATTTCCCAAAACAAACTGATTTTAAACACTGACAAGACTGTAACAATGGTATTTGGGACCAGAGCTAAATTGCTAAAGCTGCCAATGACAGAGCTTCAGATAAAAACCAGCTCTAATACCATCCTAGCCCCTGTTACTTGTTTGAAATATCTGGGCATATAGTTCAACTCCCATTTAACATTTGGGATGCACATTGATACCCTGACATCCAAATCCTATGCCAAACTAGGTGTACTTTACAGGAACAAATCCTCCCTAAGGCCCTCATGCAGTAAGCAGCGATAAGCCACTTATCACCAGTTTATAGCCAAAAAAGCCTACAGCGATTCAGAAAGCCCAGAGAAGCTGGCGATTAGAGCAAAAATAACCGGGGTTTTTTTGCCGGAAAATAAATAAATAAATAAAATCGGCAGACGCGCGGTGATAAGCCACTTTTCAGCACTGATCGCCAGTTTTTCAAACACGCTCAATTCTATAAGCCCTGATCAGCTTATTGCGGCTGATCGCCACTTTAAAATTGCTGTTTCTTCTCCAAATTGTCCCGCCACAAAAGTTGGCAAGAAGGTGGGGTGAAGCTGCGATGAAAATAACATGCATGTGTCCCAGAGCTGATATCCATTAATATCAGCACCAGAGACCCCCGGCATGAATCCGATGCATAAAAAATGCATTTACAGGCAACTTCATTACCGCCAAGGCAATGAAGGGGTTATACACCCGTGCCAGGCTTATTGTGGGTAGCGGGGGTGGGTGAAGGTGGTATTTGGCCCTGGGTGGGTGTTTAGGCCTTGCCAGGGGGTTGCAGGATGACTTAACCTCTTCTTTAACTTCGTGGTTAATACCGCTAAGGTAATGAAGGGGTTAACCCCTCCCGCTACCCCCCCCCCACCCGGTAGGCCTAAACACCCATCCTTGGGGCCAATACCCCGTTCATCCACCCCCACTACCCACAATAAACAAAAATACACATAACAGCCCCACTAGCCACCTCCTAGGTCCCTAATAAACCATTACAATATTCATAAAACCATTATTTTGTTTACACCCAGGATTATTACATGGGATTAGGGCTATGTTATTCAGTGAGGGGTTGTATGTTTGTATTCGTAGGGACAGGCAAGGCCGGAGTCAGATGGGTTTCTCCTGCCTCTGTCCTCCCTGTCTCCTGACCCTTCCTGTAGCCGGACAAAGAAGAAGCAGGCACACGGTCTTACTCAAAGGAGGTTTAATATGCCATAAAGTCCAACGTTTCGGCAGTCTAATACTGCCTTTCTCAAGGTGAAGGCTACCAAACACAAGAAAACAGTCACAATATATACCACCCCCCTGATACTCTCCCCGCTCTGCCACATAACCAGGATGTTGACGCCCCCTAGTGACGTCAGAGCTACCATATGGCGCCCCCTAGTGATGTCAGAGCTACCATATGGCGCCCCCTAGTGACGTCAGACGTCTAGGTCTAAATCCCTGGCAATACAGCATAGAGCTGTCTTGGAGGAATGCAGCCACAGCCACACCTCTCCCCAGACTGAACACTCCCCCATGATGACGTCAGCGTGACCCGCCCGTCGGGGGGAAGGGGGGGGTGTGCACCAATCAAGACTGTACTCACAGGGCTGGACAAAGATGTATCCGTCGCCATGGGATCAGTGTCAGAGCAGGGAGGAGTGACACACTCCTATAAATCACCCTGAAAGTGTAAATAAACCACACACCAAAATATTCATAAAGCATATGTGCACAAAACTAATACAGCAATATACTATTAAAAACATGTGACTGTATACTGCTGATGACATCAGTATAATCCTGCAAAGTTACCGTGAAATGCCACATAAGAATATGCAGTACATCAGTATTTAGAATATACTAGTGTGTATACCTAGTCAGAAATGGGTACACACAGCCAGGGGGGGGGGGGGGAGAGAAGGGGGAGGGAGGGAAGGGAAAAAAACCACACAAAAAGGATAATTTTCCCAATAGGTAAGTGCAGAGTCCATGGATGGTGCAAGATCAAATATGCCTGTAGAAAGACAAAAAATTACCTTCTATTAAGGAAGCATTTTAAATTCTGTTGCTCATTAAGACCCATACCGTTGCTGGTATTTAAAGCATGTATCCAGAATGCTTCACGTCTCAATAAGAAAGTCTCCCTATCTGGAGTGAGAAAATGTGAAAAGATATAGTGCGCTACTACAATCAATAAAAGTGAGGTGATATAGTGATGTACAAAAAGAGGTGACCTTTAAACACGTAGAGTATATGGAACGTCTGCAGCTGTGGCACCAGGGATGGCTCAAATACCCCCTAATAGCAAACAGAAATACAAAAAAACACAGCGCACAACGCTCATAGTGCATTAAAAATTATATTAGTAACCACAAAATAAAGGTGAGTATTAAGCGTACATTTAGATAGAAAAAACAATCATTTCAGGGTTAATGTTACCCAAGCACCAACGGACGCCAATAGAGATGTCGTGGCTCTCTCCTTCTCAATCCCTCAGCCTCGGGGGTAGGGCCTGGGTGGTCTTCCAATCGGTTAGCTGTTAGTACAGCCCTCAGCCTCAAGGTAGTACTTAGGAGGTCTCCAGTTCAGCTGAACAGCAGTACAGCCAATTCGCCGTGCCAAGCAATAATGTCTTTCACTGTTCCAGTCTCTGTAGCAGCGGAGCACACGCTGTGGGGCGTCTATTTTTAATTTTTATGATTCTCCCGCTTTGGGGGGTGACTGAATTGACTACCGGTAGTCAGACTGTTACAGACCGAGCAGCTCATGCATCTAAAGTTACCCGGTCTGCCACCCTCCAGAAAATGAGGAGTTCTGTAGTTACCCTCATTATCTGCATGTATCAGGCTATCCGCCAGATTCCTCCCTCTTTTGAATGCCACCATTGGTGGTACACAGCAACTTTCAGATAATATATCATCATTTTGCAGAATATGCCAGTGTTTAAGACTGGTAGATTTAATAAAACCACCAGCTTGACTGTACGTAGTAAGCAGGAAGGAAAAGACTTGGATCACAACTATGAAAAAACGAGAACTGGAGGCTAATAGAAAAAATAACAAATTATTTATTGGGACATAACTAATTAAAAAGAGAAACCTCTCGCATGGTGCGCTTTATCAAAGAGTAGTTTCACTGGTCTTAATCAAACTCTTATATGGTTTACACCCTCAAAAGCACCGCCCACCTGTGTCCAGGTAAACACAAACCCCCAGGACACAAATTCCCTGTGAAATGAAACACAGGAAAGGGGCGTAATGCTCAGAGGGAAGAGATCCACATAGAGGGAATAAACAGGTAAAAAATTAATAAAAAAGACCAATCACATACAAAAGAAATATCAATAACACATATATATCAACTGTGGAAACATAAACATACACATGTCCAAATCTATAGTGAATATTCAATGTATATTTAACCCATTGATTTGTTAATTTTAATATCATAAGATGGCATATGAATGGTATATCATCAAACTCCTAGACACAATAGATATGGTTTAAAGGACATATGTAAAACACAATATTATTCTAGAAAAAAGTAAATATATAGTTAGAAAAAGGAAAACAAATAATAAATAATAAAGAAGAATAGATGCCAAAAGAAAATGTAGGACAATTGAATTCATTAATAAATATATATCTTATTTGATCACTAGAAAGCAGAAAAAAATGACAATAATAAATAACTTAATAAACAGACAATCATTATTATCATCGTGAGACGGAAGCATAGCAAGAATACTCATACAAAATGTTCATGAAAAATGTTTTAGATTTAAAATTTGTCCCTGAAGAAGCTCCTTTGCTGGAGGGAAACGCGCGTTGGACGCGCAATGTTGTCAGTCTCCTACTTGGAGCTGTTTTAATGTAGTGTCAGCAGTCTCCTGGCTCTAACTGTGTTGATCCCGTTAGTTAGTTATTTATTTAATCCTTTAATTTTATAGTGAGTGTGCCTGCTTTCCTTGCACAGCACTGCCGTGTCTGGCAGGTCTATGCTGCAGTGTATGTACTAAGTGAACTTAAAGTGATTTGTTACCGGCGCTAACCACACCCAATCTGTGATAAAATAGTGCACAAAATTAAAATTCAAAATAAAATGTGTCAAGGTGATCACTGATCAAATTCTCAACCTTCCAGGAATGTGTACAGATTCCTTTCAATAGTAGCTTGTCCGGGATGGGAAGGGAGCGAAGATAGCAGGGATACACCATGAAAAATAAAAAATAAATGCATACAATAGTGTAATAAGTTCTTTTCAATCTGGATAAAACATGTATGTCTTGGCTCTATAGCAATGCCTACTTACAGCAGGTCAAAAGGTAAAAAGCATTGATCTACACAGCAGGTAGAAAGGTGTCAGGATCTTCAGGAACAACAGCCCAGGTTTACAGCATAAGAAATCAGCACCTCAGCTCAGACGTCAGTAGATGTGAGTGGATCAGAGACATGCAAAAGAAAGGCAGACCATAGTGTCGATCGTGCATAAAATTTATATAAACAAACAACAAATTTTAGGAATTGTACTCACATTGTGTACATAATCATAGTTCACATAAGGCTTTACTTGAGGCAAATGGAGTGCTGGTTCAGTGTGGAGCAGCTCACCGGGGATCTTCTCCTCAATGAATGCTCCTGAGGAAGTTGTCTAGTACGACGAAACGCGTAGAGCCACTTTCATTGCTGCAGCTGCTCTTTCTACTGAAGGCTTCAGAGTTGCTGAGTTCCCCCACCGTTTGCCTCCAAGACCGGATGCCGTCACCCCAACAGCGGATGTGACGTCAGACGCCATCTCCCACCCGGTCTGTTGTGAGTCTAAGGAGAAGATCCCCGGTGAGCTGCTCCACACTGAACCAGCACTCCATTTGCCTCAAGTAAAGCCTTATGTGAACTATGATTATGTACACAATGTGAGTACAATTCCTAAAATTTGTTGTTTGTTTATATACATTTTATGCACGATCGACACTATGGTCTGCCTTTCTTTTGCATGTCTCTGATCCACTCACATCTACTGACGTCTGAGCTGAGGTGCTGATTTCTTATGCTGTAAACCTGGGCTGTTGTTCCTGAAGATCCTGACACCTTTCTACCTGCTGTGTAGATCAATGCTTTTTACCTTTTGACCTGCTGTAAGTAGGCATTGCTATAGAGCCAAGACATACATGTTTTATCCAGATTGAAAAGAACTTATTACACTATTGTATGCATTTATTTTTTATTTTTCATGGTGTATCCCTGCTATCTTCGCTCCCTTCCCATCCCGGACAAGCAGTGTATGTACTACCATTATCACTGCATTTGCCAGCTTTATCACTCTAGCACTCTTATTTTAACACACTAAAGTCTCCATTATAGTGCGCAGTGCTGGCTGATCTAGCAAGGTAGCTGGACATTTAACCCATTGGCCACTCACTTGTGTACATCTATACACTTCCATTATTGGGTCTCACCGTTGCTCCAGAGGGGTTAACACCCTGACTCCTAGCAATCTGTGTCCTCCATATCCCACCATTATTAAGTGGTTAAATGGGATAGTATGAACTTATAACTGACGACAAGGTTGCCTGATAGCGTTGATTTAATATATTTTTAATTCACATTACACATTACTTTGGTAATATATGTTTTACGTAAATTTATTAAAAGTTAATTTTTACACTGTTATGGTGTGCATTTAAGTGAATTCTTTTAGGGGGCACATCCATTTTGTGTTTCCCTTCACCTTTTCTAGATCCCATTCTGTATTAATTCCTGCAGGGGATAATGTATCCAAAGAATGGATCCAAAACATCTCCCGCTGGTTGAGGAGCTTTAATCTATCACCCCCTCTCATGGGCATGGGCACCAGTTCTACAGCAGAAAAATGAACATTTGATAGACCTCCTGAAGGACAGTCAGTAAAATGTTTTGAAACTGGTAACATGAAATCTTTTCTTTTAATGGAACGTATATGCTCCATGATTCTGTTTTTAACAGGGCGTATAGTGCAGCCCACGTACCCTTGGCCACAGCCACAGGTAAGAAAGTATATGACAAATTGTGAGTCACAATTAATAAAGGATGGGATCCTATAGTTCTTTTTAGAATAAATAGTCTTAATAGACTTAATTGGTTTCGCATAGCAGCAAACGCAACATTTTCCACATTTAAAAAAACCTTTTATTTTAAACAGATTTGTTAGACTTCTTAGAGTCAAACAATCTTGGAGAAAGATAGTCAGATAAGGATTTGGATTTCCTAAAAGTAATGGCTGGACCCTGGTTAACTGAACTATGTAGGTCCTTATCAAGAGTGAGGGTCCCCCAATGTTTATAAATGATAGAACGAATCTGTTCAGCCTGGCGACTAAACTGGGTGATAAATAGAGCAGACGTCACTCGATCCAATTCATGTTTCTTCTTGAACTTCACAGACGAGTTCGATAACAAATCGATCCTGTTTGTAGATTTGACACACAGATATGCTGCTTCAATATCAGTGTGATTATATTTTCTTTGAGCAAATCGAGTTTTTAATTCCTCTGCTTGATGCTCAAATAAATCGTCATTTGAACAAAGCCGTCTTAGTCGAAGGAATTCAGCCTTGGGTATACTTCGAATGAATGATTTAGAATGACTGCTGTCTGCTTCCAATAAAGTATTACGTGAATGAGGCTTTCTAAAAATGTCCGTTTGAATAGTGCCTGTCGTGTCAATAAATAAAGTAATGTCTAAATAATTGATGTGATTCATGTGTTCTTCATAAGTAAATTTAAGATTTAAAGAATTAGTATTAAGTGTATGAATAAAGGCATGCAGTGATAACAAATCCCCATCCCAAATCATAATCAAATCGTCAATATACCGTTTATAGAAAATAATCTGATGACGAAAAGAATTATCAGCACCGAAAATGTGTGTGGATTCCCAAAGACCCACAAACAAATTAGCATAAGAGGGGGCAAATGACGTCCCCATAGCAGTACCCCGTGTCTGAAGATAAAATTGTGCATCAAAAGAAAAATAATTATGGGTGAGCAGAAACATAATAGAATCCAAAAGAAAGGCACGTAATGAAATGGACAATGTAGAAGCATCAAGAAAAAATTCCACTGCTCGAATCCCTTGCTCGTGATCTATGATTGAGTAAAGTGACATCACGTCCAATGTCACCCATCTAAAAGTCTTTTTCCAACTAACATTTTTTATATCTTAAAAACAAAAATAAAATAAATAACGAAAGAAAACAGAAATAGTCCTTGGCGCACTATCTGGTATATAAACCTGACAGAAAAATGAAGTCCAAAGATCTTGGTAGTGAGGATTGTTGGTCCGGAATCCAATCGTACTCAAAGTCCTCTGAGGTGGTGGAATCAGATTTGTGCGAATGATGCTTTAATGCATGCCAGACCAATATGATTGGGTTCAAAGCTGGATCTTAATGAATGTTGCAGATGTGTTTTGGGGTCAATGTCTTGGAAGGACTGGTGACCACTCCAGATGTGAAGTATTCAGAAATGTTACGTTCTTCCCTCTGAGCAATAATGACCTTCTGTATGTAGACTCTCTAATATGAGGAAAAAGCCTTAATGGACTGGTCATGCACAGCTGCATCTAAAGACTTAGTAAACAATTATTTGGAAGTCTGACAGGGAGGAGGAGTCAGACTTCCAAATAATTGTTTACTAAGTCTTTAGATGCAGCTGTGCATGACCAGTCCATTAAGGCTTTTTCCTCATATTAGAGAGTCTACATACAGAAGGTCATTATTGCTCAGAGGGAAGAACGTAACATTTCTGAATACTTCACATCTGGAGTGGTCACCAGTCCTTCCAAGACATTGACCCCAAAACACATCTGCAACATTCATTAAGATCCTGCTTTGAACCCAATCATATTGGTCTGGCATGCATTAAAGCATCATTCGCACAAATCTGATTCCACCACCTCAGAGGACTTTGAGTACGATTGGATTCCGGACCAACAATCCTCACTACCAAGATCTTTGGACTTCATTTTTCTGCAGGTTTATATACCAGATAGTGCGCCAAGGACTATTTCTGTTTTCTTTCATTGTTTGTTTTATTTTTGTTTTTAAGCTATTGTTGTACTTACCTTGTGGATAGGTTTGTGGTTTTTCAATCCTTAGGCAGCCGTCTTCTCAGTTTGTTATATTAGTCTGTAGAATTCACTAGTTTATTGTTGTATCTTTGTAAGGGAATTCCAACATTTAGAGCACTTATCCATCATTATCATGTATTGTTAAGTTAGGCTAATAGGTTAAGCGCTTAGTATATGTTTAGTTTAATTTTTTCTATCATAACATTTTTTATAGCGGATAAAAGATCCATAGAATCTCTCAGAAAAGAAGGCAGATTTTTTACCAGTGGCTGTAAAAAACCATCAATGTAGCGTGATAACCCATCTCCCAAAGATCCAATACTGGCCACAATGGGCCGCCCAGGAGGGCGGACAAGTGACTTATGGATCTTTGGGAGATGGTGGAAGATGGGCACAATAGGTGAGGCATTGTAGAGAAACTCATATTCCTTTGTGTTAAGTACAAATAGGGCCTTTCCTTCTTCAAGAATCTCTTTCAAAAGGTGTAAAAACTCACATGTGGGATCATGTCAATTTTGTATAAGATTCAACATCCTCAAGTAATCTAAGTGCCTCTGCCTGATAATCTGAAGAAGAGGGCACCACAATGGCCCCTCCCTTATCAGCCTTTTTGATTGTAATAGACCTATCTTCCCTGAGGGCAATCATCTCCTGGAAGTCAATATCTGACAGATTCGTTTTATTTAAAGAGGGAACCCCCCGGGGTACAATACCCCTAGCCAATAACCTGAGATCCCTCTCAACCAGCTTCTCAAAGGTCTTAATATTATGATTGTTAAAAATATGAGGGCAAAAGGTTGATTTCTTCTTAAGACCTAAGTGTAATTGCCCAAAGAAGCTGAATGAGGAAGGGATCTCAGGCTCCAAATCCTGATTTTGTTCATCATAAAGATCTCTAAGATCTGATAAAGCACATTGTTCACGAAATGAATGCAAATCCAAATTCTCCATTGAAACATCAATACCATCAACATTCTCAGCTAGACCTCTATCAGTGGAATATAGTGGAACCTCTGTTGTCCCTTTTTTCTATTAAAATATTTTTTAAGAGACAATTTGCGAATTAATTTTTGGAGATCAATGATGGTATTGAATAAATTAAAATCTTGGTATGGGGCAAAATTTAAACCTCTATTTAGAACCGCAATCTGGTCATCTGTAAGAGTCTTATGTGAAATGTTGATAACATTATCCACAACTTCTCCTATGCATATTTCTTTCTTTTGCTCGATCCCCCGGATCCCCCTCCCCCCTTCTCTTCTTTGATGATCTCCTTGTCCTCTTTCGTTTTTTGACTCCTTTTGAAACAAGGAGTATGAAGGTTTATCTTCTTTCCGAGAGGGCATCATAACAGATTTTTGTGAAGAGTCGGTTTCAGGGGAGGTAGATCTAACTCGCCAATTATCATCATCATCACAAAAGGAAACGCCTAGTGAACGACTCTCATAGTCAGAACCATCTGACTCAAAACTGGAAGCGTTTCCATGGCGTTTTAGGATGGATTTATTCGGGTTCTTGGAGTCACCTTGTTTTTTATTATTCTGATATTTAGAACCAGATTTTGGTTGTGACTTTTGTGCATTTGTAGTGTAGCGTTGCCATATATAAACTTGCTGCTTCTCATAGTCTATCTTGTCCCTATCAAACTTTTGTTGTTTCTTAATCATTAGAGACTTTTCCATAGCACCCACGTTGCTTAAAAGTGTTTGGTCATATTTAATAAAATTCTCCATTTTTCTGCAACCTTTCAATTTATCCTGTAGGACTTTCACATTGGCTCTCACTTTCTTTTTTTTAATTTAGCTTATACTTAATGATCAATTTGATTAGCTTAAATGAGCAATGATCTAATATGGCTTTCCAGTCATTCTCAAAATCTTTATTAATAAAGCCAAAGGACGGTACCTTTTTCAAGCGTAAGCCTCACAGAATCCTTTTAACTCTAGCATAGTTCTCAAGAGTGGTAATGTCCCACCAATACCTAATGTCCTGTGATAACAGTTTTTCCAATGTAAGGAAGTGGGTAATTAAGTCAGCAGGCTCTTCACAGATGAAATTAGCACCTTCATCAAAAACTGACTCTGCCCTCCTCTGACGGTGAGTGTCTCCACAGTTAAAGGCATAGGTATCAGTAACCCCTTCCTCATCCTCCACTTCTACATAATCTTCCATAATAAAAAACACACAGGATAGGAATAGCACGAATACTCACTCCAGAGAAATAAAAAAAAAAGTTCCACAGAAAGAAAAAATGTGAATAAATAGATGCCACAAAAAATAAATAAATAAATGGTTAGAAAAAAAAATAACGATAGCACTCCAGTTCTCAAATCACCAATTAAGTGATTACATACATATTCACGGGGTATAAGCCTCTTCTTATAATGTCAATAATGAAAGTCTTAATTCCAGGCTGAGCAGCCGTGGCCAAACCAGCAATATGCGAAGCAGAGGAAAAGACCTCCCAGCCCAATGTTACAATCCTGGTAGATAGCGTGTATCACGCGCATGCTGTATTAACCCCCAGCAAAATGAATCCTTAGAGGGACCAAGGGCCCATCGTGTCCAGTGTTTTCCCGTTCAATGTGATCAAGGATTCATCACAGCTACAGTGCTTATTCCTACATGGTTGGTCTCCGATGTGCTGGGGGTTAATACAGCCTGTGCGTGATACACGCTGTCTACCAGGCTTGTAGCGTCGGGCTGGGAGGTCTTTTCCTCTGCTTCGCTTATGACTGTACGTAGTGGTAAATACAAGCCTGTCCTCCTTCTTATTTTTGGTAGCACTTACCTCTTTATCCAGTGCCCGGTCTAACACAGCAGGAGGATATCCCCTAGCCAGGAATCTACTACGTAGTTCTCCAATAGCTGGTTCAATATTATCCTTCCTGCTCGTGATTTTGCAGACCCGGACTTTCTGTGAAAAAGGTAATGCATCAATAAGAGAAGGAGGATGATGGTTATCTGCCCTTAAAATGGCATTTCTGTATGTATCCTTTCTAAAAAGATCAGTATGTAACTCCCCATTAGTCTGTGTAATGAGGACATCTAAAAAAGAGAGTTGCTGTGTACCACATCATCTGAAAAACACGGTGGAGGCAGTGATGGCATGGGCATGCATGGTTTACAATGGCACTGGGTCACTAGTGGTTTTTGATGATGTGAACGAAGACAGAAGCAGCCGGATGAATTCTGAAGTGTATAGGGATATATTGTCTGCTCAGATTCAGCCAAATTCAGTGAAGTTGATTGGACGGCGCTTCACTTTACAGATGGACAATGACCCAAAACATACTGCGAAAGAAACCCAGGATGTTTTTAAGGCAAAGAAGTGAAATATTCTGAATGGCCGAGTCAATCACCTGATCTCAACCCGATCGAGCATGCATTTCACTTGCTGAAGACAAAACTTAATGCAGAAAGACTCACGAACAAACAACAACTGAAGACAGCTGCAGTAAAGGCCTGGCAAAGCATCACAAAGGAGGAAACCCAGCGTTTGGTGATGTCCATGCGTTCCAGACTTCAGTCATTGCCTGCAAAGGATTCTCGACAAAGTATTAAAAATTAACATTTTATTTATGATTGTGTTAATTTGTCCAATTACATTTGAGCCCCTGAAATAAGGGGACTGTGTATGAAAATGGTTGCAATTCCTAAACGTTTCATACGATATTTTTGTTCAACCCCTTGAATTAAAGCTGAAAGTCTACACTTCTATTGCATCTCAGTTGTTTCATTTCAAATCCATTGTGGTGGCGTACAGAGCCAAAATTATGAAAATTCTGTCAGTGTCCAATTATTTCCGGACCTAACTGTGTGTGTGTGTGTGTGTGTGTGTGTGTGTGTGTGTGTGTGTGTGTGTGTGTGTGTGTATATATATATATATATATATATATTTTAATGATAGGGATGTAAAGTAGGTTTGTAAATGAAAAAAATAAATATGAAACCCTTAATAATCGCGCTATAGCAGATTGCGCTATAACGGGGTTGAGCTGTACTAATATTTTGACCACAGGGTAAACGGGTTGGAGTAAGCCATGCTTCTTATCTGTACCAACATTAAATACCCAAGGGTTTAAAGATTGGTACATGTCTGGAGTGTTTATATCTAGCTAGCACCAACACTGTCCTGGGTTTCCATTACTCAATGCAATATAAAAAAATGTTTGTTTGTTTTTTCAACTTTAAATTTTTATTGGAAAGTACAAATACAGCCAATGTTCCACAGCCCATTATTACATTTCCAGTTTTGTTAAACACATGTAATGACGCCTCGAAGACACATCCACTTAACACTTTACAAACAAGACCAGACGAACTTGACAAGGGGACAGGGAAAGAGGTTAGGGGTGGGAGGGAGGTGGTAGGTTGCCAGGCTCTGGTGCAGTTTTTTAGATATCTCTTGTTCAACCTTTTAGGCAATAGCTAAGGGTTTTAACTGGGACAGGTTCTTCTGAGGTTTCTTTCTTTTATTTGTTTTTCCCTATTCTATGACTACATGAAGGTCTGCTAACTGTGCGTCGCTGAGTCGTGTTGTCTAATCTGCCCTTAAAGGAGAACGCACCTAGTTTAATTAGTGCAAGATTGAGGTGGCGTCCACTCCTGGGATGTCTACCTGGGTCAACCATGGATCCCAGACCTTTAGAACATTTGTGCCGGAGTCATTAACTAAACTCGTTAATTGTTCCATCCGGCAGACATGCCAAATTCTGTTTTTGATCTTAGGGATAATTGGTATCTCCTGCTGTTTCCATAATGCTGCGATCTCACATCTTGTGGCTGTAGCAAAATGCGCGATTAATTTATGCGACGCATTTGACAGACCCTGGATCCGCATGCCCAATAGGAACAGCCACGGGTCCAGGGGGATCTCCAAATCGAGAATCCGCTGAATCCAATCTCTGATTTGTTCCCAAATAGGGGCCCCCTTAGTGCAAGACCACAACATATGTCGGAGGTCAGCTGCTTCCCCACACTGTTTAGGGCAGAGAGGGGAGTAGCCTTTTACAAATTTCGCTAAGCGCGTCGGAGTGTAATACCACCTCATAAGGACTTTATATGCGTTCTCCTTTAATGTGGTGCAGATTGAGCTTTTCGCCGCCACCTGTATAATTCTGTCCCATTCGTCGTCCTCTAAAGTCTCTCCTAGGTCTGATTCCCAGTGTCTCATGTAACTCAGTTTGTTGTCAATGGGCGACTTCTGGCAGATCACTTCCCTGTACATTCTAGATGTGAGTCCCCTAGTGTCCGTATCTCTGGAACACAGCTGCTCGAAATTTGTTCGCGCCGGTCGAATTGGCGTTTTATTGTAGAAATCTCTGATCTGGAGGTACCTAAAAAAATTGCTGTTTGGGATATTCTTAGAGGATTTAATTTGGTCAAATGTTTGTATGGTCGTTATGCCCTCCAGATCTTTTAGAAATCACAGCGGATTGTTTATCTTGCGTACCCCTTCTCTGGGTAGCCAGATTAAATTTCGGATTTCAATTGGTGCACAGCATCTCTTCTCCAACTCAACCCATCTCCGTAGGCTTGGGTCTGTGTGCCATTGGAAAATCTGCCCTAATTGGGCTGCTTTATAGTAGGCCTGCAAGCAAGGCACCGCTCACCCTCCGCAGGATGAATGGGACGTTTTAATATTCCTTTAGCAATTCTTGGGTTTTTCCCGTTCCAAATAAATTTTATAATTTTTGACTGGAGGGAGAGGATGTCCGCCTGCACCAAAGGGATAGGGAGACTCTGGAAAAGATATAGCATCTTTGGGAGGAGATTCATTTTCACGCTATGTATCCTCCCAATCCATGAGATGCTCCCCTTCATCCAGGTTCGGAGATCCTCCCCCAGCGTCTTTATGATCTTGGGGAAATTTGCTTTATATAAAGTTTTGTACTCCCTTGTGAGATAAACCCCTAAATATTTGATAGCGGAGGGTTGCCATTTGAACTGAAAATTGAGGTCAATCAGTTTTTCAACTTCTTTTGGTAATATTGAGGGCTTCTGATTTAGACTGATTGATCTTAAATCCCGAAATTTGGTTAAATTTGCCCAGTATGTTGAATACATTTGGGAGAGATGTGAGAGATTTGGCTATTGTGAGAATGACATCGTCCGCATATAGAGCGGCTTTGTGCATTTGGTCTCCCACAGGGATACCAGAGATATCTGGGTTATTTCTGATGTGTGCCGCCAAAGGCTCTATACATAAGGCGAACAGTAGTGGCGACAGCGGGCATCCTTGACGTGTTCCGCTTTTGATTTCAAACTGTTCTGAGGGGAAACCTTGATATCTCACTCTTGCTGTTGGGTTTTTATACAACGCCAGGATGGCCTGCAGGAGGCGTCCCTCAAAGCCAAATGCTCTCAGTGTTTCCGATAGGTAGGGCCAATCTATTCTATCGAAGGCTTTTTCAGCGTCCAGACTTAACACCATGGAGTGAATTTTTTCTTTTTGGGCCAGATCAATTAGGTCAATAATTCTCCTGGTGTTATCTGCCGCTTGTCTACCTCCGATAAACCCTACTTGATCCGTGTGAATTAACCCGGGAAGAACACTACCCACCCTGTTGGCTATAAGTTTAGAGTATATTTTGAGGTCCAAGTTAATCAGTGAAATGGGCCGGTAGCTCTTACAGTCTGCCGGGTCCTTTCCGGGTTTATGGATCACCGATATTGAGGCTTGGAGCATTTGTGCTGGGAATGAGGCCCCTGCTAAGATTTCATTGAATAACTTTAACATGTGGGGGGCTAGAATTTTTAAATATTTATTGTAATATAAGTTCGAAAAGCCATCTGGCCCTGGGGCTTTAGCCGGTTTTAGTGCTTTGATGACCCCAGAGAGTTCCTCCATCGTGAAGTCCGACTGGAGTGCCTCCCTTTCGCATCTCTTCAAAATGGGTAAATGTGCCTCTATTAAGAAGGTCCGTAAATCCTCCTTTGTTTTCGGATTATGGGTTACCTTATCTCCATTGTATAATATTTCGTAATACTTTTTGAATTCCCCTGCTATGTTCGCTGGGATGGAGGTAAGGTCCCCATCTTGGTTTCGAATTGCGTGAATGTGATAGTTTGGAAGCTTGTTTTTTTAGCTTATTGGCAAGTAGTGTGTCAGGCTTGTTAGCTTTTTCATAAAATTTCCGCTTGGACCAGGTCAATTCCTTCTCAGCCTGGGCGGAGAGGAGGAGGTTAAGACTAGTTTTAGTGGCTAGTATTTGAGTTAACGTGTGGGCATTCTTATTTTTTTGTGGAGGGAGGAAAGCTCTGCTAGCTGTTCCTCTAGCTTCAAAATTTTTCCCTCCCGTTCTCTTTTCCGTTTAGCGGCCAGATTCATAATGACCCCCCTGAGGGTAGCCTTATGGGCCTCCCACAGTCTGGAGTGCGTAGCCACACTCCCCTCATTCTCCTCGAAGTATTGTGTGAGCTTTTCCCCAATTTCCACCTGTAGGGCTGGGATTTTCAGCAAGATTTCGTTTAGTTTCCAGTTTGCTCTAGGTCTGTCTAGTGGGATTAGTGTGCACCGCAGCTCTATAGATGCATGGTCTGACCATGAAATATCATGGATCTCGGTGCGAGAGACCCCAGGGACCATTCTGTTGGATACAAGGAAGTAATCTATCCTGCTATATGTGTCATGTGGGTGTGAGTAGAAGGTGTATTCTCTCAGTCTCTGGTGTTGTTCCCTCCAGATGTCGAGTAGTTGGCAGTCACGTAACCCTTTTTTAATTGTTAGTATGTCAGATCTGTGTGTAATATTAGTGGATGAACATCTGTCAAGGTCCTCCCGTAGTGCCCTGTTCAAGTCTCCAGCGACAATGATATTACCTCTGGCCACTTTGTTGAGTTTCCCAAAGAAGGTAGAGAAAAAAACGGGGGCCGTCTCATTAGGGGCATATATTGTTGCTAGAGTAATTGGGAACCCTTGGATTGCACCTCTTACTATGAGGAATCTGCCCTCTTTATCTTTGAAAGTCCTATCGGGTACGAACGGTATTCTTTTATGAATTAGTATGGCCACCCCTTTTTTTTTGACTTTCGCGGAAGACAAAAAGTGTGTCGGGTAGTCCTTATCCAGGAATTTGGGGTAGTTGTCTTGAGAGAAGTGTGTTTCTTGCAGAAACAGAATTTCTGCCCCTTTACGCTTATAATCTCGGAAGGCGATTCTGCGTTTAACCGGGCTGTTAAACCCCTTAATGTTATGTGATACTAGCCTGAGTTCCTTACTCATTTAAAAGTATGAGATGACTTTGCTGCCGATATCTGTTCTTGATTGATGCACCTGGACCAGAATCCCGACCTCCTCTTCTTCTCGAACTGCAATACCTCACTTCACCACCTACAGCAATACACAAGGGGGAGCACACAAGAGGGTACACCTGGGGGGACACAACAAACACTAGACAAGACAAAAGACAGTAGAATTCTCGTCGTCTCGGCGACGTCGCCTCCTTGACGAGATCACCGCCTTTGGGAAGCTGGACTCCTCTCCAACCGCCCGGAGGAAACGTGGGATGAAGTTCACTCACCCACTGCGTCCAGTCCCAAAGGACTTCACTAGGGCCCAGGAGATCCACCCTCCTCCCCCCTAGTGCGTGGCCCATGCGGATTTTTGAAGCAGGTCACTCCCCCCCACTCCTGCCTCGCTCTTCCTGAACTTGAATGAATAAAACCTAACATATACTATGCATAACCAGAGTCTGTCCCGGCTTTGTTCACCCCTGTAGTGTATCAGGCTAATCCCTCGGTGTCATGGCCTCAGCAACCTGTGTTTCTTTGCTTCTCCTCCAGTTCTCGTCCCCCTACTTGAGGTCTGGTCCCCGGCCACGGTGAAGCTGTCACCAAATAAAGAAACTCACCCCCGAGTGAAAGAGCGGTGATCCCCGACACCCCAACTACAGATGTCCAGTGATCAAGCAACCTGCGCTGAAACTGAATCCCTGGTGAGAAAATTTGCGGCCTACCTTTCTGATGATGGCGGCCCCTGACACAAGATGGCGAAGCAGCTCTAGAAGGCGGGAATCCACAGTGAACCGCAGGAGCAGGAAGAGAGCGGTGAGCGGGAAACAGGAGCGGGCGCACGCACCTCCGCACTGGTGAGAGACGTCTTCCAAAATGGCCGCCCCCCGGATACGCATCACAGCTGTGCCCCGGAAGGAGCGGCGCCATCTTGGAGGTGGCGCGGAACCAGCTCCCACCGGCGCGACCAGATGACGTCACCAGCAAGACCAAGGACAGCCGTAAGCCCATCAAGGCGTCCAGAATGCGCCGGATGACCCGCGCAGGCCTGGATTAGTCACCTCACCGGCCCGACGCGGGCTTTTTGAATTTTGCGTCTGGGAAGAATAGAAAGACATACGGGAAGGGAATTAGTATAGCGCCGTAGCGGCAGAACCATTAAGCGAGTAAGGGCAGGGTGAGTGATAGAGAGGGAGTTAGTAAGAGGATAAAAGCAAGTAGATGAGAGGAAATAAGCCGAAGTGGAGACATTTAAGGAGACAATACTATAAGAAGGAGTAAGGAAGTAGACTTGAATTTAAAGTGGGGTAGGGATGCAGCAAGTAGTAAGGAAGTGGTAGAGGGGAGAGCAAGGAGGAGAGGAAGTAGGGAGCTAGAAAGAAAGAAGAATAAATGTGGAGAAGTGAGGAAATCAGAAAGCTATAGAAATGTGCAAGTTAGATAGTGGGAGTGGTGACTGGAAGTGGAGTGAAGGGGGACGTGAAGTAGGACTTGGTAGGTTAGGTATCAAAGGAGGTAGAGAAGTGTTAGTAGGTTGGTGAAGACAGGTTGAGTGGGAAAGGAGAAGGGAAGTAAGGAGCAGGGCGACACAAGGTTAAGATAGACAGATGAGATCGCTGAGGAAGGTTGAAATCAAAAAAATGTTTTAAAGCACTTTACTACATTTGTGAAGTAAGGCTTTAACCGAACATGAAAATCAGTATTCTGAAGGAGCAAGTCACTCGCTTTTTATAAAAAATTTTTTTTTTAAAACAGGATTGAAGCAGAGGGTCTCCCCAAGCTGAACCGCATTCATTTCAGCTCTGGGTCCCCCCCATTTCCCATAATACTTCCCTCCAAAGGGGGTGCCAGGCTATACGATAAAGGGGGTAACCAGGCTATACAATAAAGGTTACCACTGGAACGGTGGGCCCCTGGCAGCTACCTGGCACCATAAGCCAGGGGCCCGGCATTATAACATGTGAACGTTAAAGTGTCCCCTGCCTTTCCACTTTTCATAGAAAAATGGAAAAAATGTGTGGTGCTCTCAAAAAAAACCTCAAAATATGTAGTACAAAAATTGTAACGTTCAATAAATGTATATAATGATTCCTGAAATGAAAACCCAGTGGATAATGGATAAGGGATAGCCAATCCATAGGACACAGAACAATCATGTATTAATCACTGCTCCATTGTAATCTGACTAGTGGGCTAGGGCCCCCACGAGCACTGTAGTAAGGGGCCACACAATAAAGTGTCCCAGCATATAATGTCAGAATGGAGAATGTGCTTGTGATAAAATAACTCACAGTTAGAGTTGGTAATGTCCTTTTGGCTGTGCAGGTTTCTTCTTTCACAGTAGGGGGCGTGCTTCTGTTTTTTCTGGATGACTTGACACGAAGCAAAAGGAAAAAGCAGGCACTAATACTCGGGAAAGTAAAAAAAGGTTGAATGAAATCCAGGAGAGCGTGTGCCCATAAAAAAAGACTATTTTAATGGAAACCACAAAAAAAATACAGCTACATTACGGGGTACACAGACCCCCACCAACGCAATTCGAGCCACGTTGGTGGGGGTTTGTGTACCCCGTAATGTAGCTGTATATTTTTTGTGGTTTCCATTAAAATAGTCTTTATGGGCACACGCTCTCCTGGATTTCATTCAACCTTTTTTTACTTTCCGGAGTATTAGTGCCTGCTTTTTCCTTTTGCTTCGTTTCCACTTTTCATGTTCCCTGAGCCTAAGACTCATGAAACGTTCTATATGTAAGTTTTAGGTGAGATATTTGGGTAGAAATGCAATCATGTTGTTTGCAGGAGTTTGGGGGGGGCAAAGATATCAGTAGTCTCCTAATTCTCCCTGGCGTGCAGGCATGATTTGCCAGTACGTGGGTTGAATTACACCAGGGCTGCCCAGTGACTCCTGATTTTCAAGCCCAGATATCCCAGTCCTATTTCCCTTACAGCTATGAGTCTGCCCAAGTTATCCTATGTATTAAAGTATGTTTTATTTCATTTGTGTGTAGCGGTCATGTAAAATGGCTACAGTCATCTCTCCTGCTGACAGTAAGGCCTGGTAAGTTGTGGGCATGCCAGCAGTAATTATGGAGGTTTGCCCTCACACCCTGGTGGGGTGCCCTGTGTATGGATGGGAGTGGTCACATGCTCTGATTCCATGGTTAGTGATGTCAGAGGTGTGTCAGCTTCCAGAGTGTACATAAGGCACAGCACTGTGTCTAATAGTTAGTTCTATCTGAGTCCTGAGTTCTGTAGGAGTTCTGAATAGTCTGCGAGAGTTATGTTATAGTAGCTGAACAGGAAGACTGTGTCCAGGGACCTGGCACAGGGTAAAGACATCCCGGCTGGGATAGGGAATCCCTATTAAAGGAGAATTACACCTTTCAAAGGGAAGCACTGAGGGACAATGAGTGGCTAGAGAAACTACTGCGAGGGGCAGTTAGCCCACCTCAACCAATAAAGATGCTCTTAATCACAAACCCTCTCGTGTACATGTGTGGAGTGAATGTACAGAGAGGAGCACCACAGAGGAGTTCCTCGTCAGGACCATCCCCAAGTGACCGAAGGGACCCTGATGAGGTGGAGGCGCTGCACTGGAACTAGGTAGGACTCCGCACACTACCTCAGCTGCCTGTCTGGACGGGTCCTCCCCACACACCATCATGCGGGAGACTCAGGAGTCCTGTTGCCAACAGGTGCACCACCAGACACTATCACACTGTAATGGGGACCGGTTAGACCACAGGGGCCAATGTGAGATTGGGTGGGTCAGGCCGGGCCAGAAATACCGTTACATTTGGAGGCGAGCTGCTGAGATCAGATCTGTCAACAGGACAGGCTCTAGCTAGGCACACTGGGAAACAGGGAGAGCGTCTGCTGCCACTCTGTGCTGCGTAGGGACGGACCTAGGGGTGGTCAGGGGCTGACAGGGTATTGTCAGTTCGCAGGGACGACCTAGGGGCCTGAAAGGAGTGAGGGGTCTGGAGCCGGGCTATAGCTGACCGAGTCACTTTGAGGTAGTGCTAGTTGGTAGGACGCCAGAAGGGATAGCCTGTTAACGTGGTCAGGAATCCTGGAGAGGGTCTGCGCTAGGCTGACCAAGAGAGGTAGACGCCCCAAGTACTGCATGGCAGAGCCAGAGTACTCTAGCCCATTCCAGACACTTACCATAGGGAGCACAGACTGGGAGGAAGGAGTTACAGCAGACACTGAGAGAGTGAGCCTAGCCTGAGGTAGTGCAACATGAGTCCAGCCTAGATCAGGTACACATGTGGTGGTGCATCTGAGCAATCTTTATTGTACTGGTGTGGTGGCTGCCCCGCAGAGCGGAGCCCCATATACGATAATTGGTACGAGAGCGTGACAATCCAAGGAATGGAGGATCCGCGTGGTGCGGAGAGCCCAAAATGGCGACCAGAGGCTGATGGGGAAGGCACCCGTGGCGTGCGCCCCACTGAAGAGCAAACTGTCGCTGAGCTGTCTTTAACTAATCTGCTCTGGAGTGGAGCGAAGGCCGTGGCTGCCCCGTTTTTGTCCTGTCTGGGACACCGAGGGGCCACCCTTGAAGAGTGTGAGGACATTGTGATAACTGGGGGGGAACCCAGCGAGAAGATCAAACAAACTGACATTTCGGGCTTAAAAGCCACCCAAAATGGCGGTTCCCGCTTGCTAGGGAGACCGCATGGGCCAGTCGCAGAGAAAATGGCTGATACAGAACTTGCAAAAAGCTGGCCGGGAATGGCGCGAACAGCAGAGCCCCGCCCTGATGGGGGGTATGGCGCGAAAGCTACGGCTGCGCCTTCATGGACAGTGACTCACTCGGCCCCTGTGCTGAGTCAACCGCTTAGTCTATGGGACCCTCCCCTGATTTCCACCAGGGGGAGTGACTTTCAATTATGGCCTGTGGGAATGCACCCACTGGGCCCAGGGACTGATATCCAGACGGCGCCACTACAAGAAGTAGTTCCGGCCGCAGAGGTAACGTGCAAAAAGGAGGGATATTTTGCACGAAAAGCAGCTGCCAGGAGAAGGCGGGAACTAGCCGCGGCCCAAGAATCCCACTCTGATGAGGAAATTGGCGCGAAAACGCAGACCGCGCCCACCAGGACTGAGAAAGGCGCGGCCTTAATTAAGGGGCATGCTATTCCCCTGTGGGATCCGCCCATAATTGCAACCCCTGGGGGCGGGTTCCAGCTATGCCAGCGGAAGGAGGAGCCGAAGCAGGAAGTGGCTGGCCCAGAAGCTTCTACCGGTCAGTTGCGAGGAACCACTGACCTGGAGAGACCCATACTGAAAGTGGTCCCTACCAAAAGAATGGCCTGCTCCTCCACTGTGGGAACTATGGTATCCACCCAGCCCTACTCGGTACCCGGCGGGGTACTGGTAGTCAGGGTGGCTAACACCGAGACGGTGGTCGGGCTCTGCCTACAATGCGGGCTGCCCGGAGGCATTGTTAACACGGCGGCACGCATCCCACAATGCGGGACACTATACTTATGGCCAATGCCGACGTTCATTCCGATCCAATCTGCTGACCCCCCGGGGGATACGGCTAGGCGCTCCGCCGAGTCCCCTGGTGCACTGTGGATCAATCGTGCAAGTCCCGGAGAAAGGGGACTGGAGTCGATTAAATCGGCTGGGTCAGCAGCAACCGAGACGGTCGGGTCACTCCCCGACCGCACTGAGAAAAGACTATCACCCCGATCGGTGACCCCTAAGTCGGGGAAGGCAGAATACTCGGATGAGGATCTCCGCGAGCTAGCGGAGGTGAAATCGAGGCCCAGGACAGAACCGGGGAGGACGACACCCCGTAGTGTGAGTAGCAGCCTGGAAAGCAGGGCGTCCCCCGCAGATCGGCGAGCCGAGAGACGGAGTCCCTCCGCCTCAGGACATGGTGGCGACGGGCGAGAGACGCCTACACCCCTGCGGAATGGTAAGAGAAAGCCACTCACTTACCTTGCTCCGGTAGACGGTGTAGCGGAAACAAGGCCGTGCCAGGCCCAAGACGCACGTGCGGAGGAGATACCACTTCCGGTGGAGACGACGGCGGAGCTTCCGGATGTCGTCATCGAGGAAGAGATCCCGCATGGGGGTCCCACCCAAGATGGCGGCACTTCCGGTTCCGGTGAGGACATCATTTCCGGTGGCGACGGCGGAACAGACGGGAAAGATGCAGCAACGCTTCGGCGATCGGGTGAATGTCCCCGATCACCTCAAGGGCCCAAGAGCTGGATGGGAGACCCGCAGACGGATGAGGGTGAGCTATCCTCCTTGGAGCAGTCCATGGACAGCCGGGAACGGGTCGTAGTCCCGTGGCGTATCCCATCTTGCCCCTACGCCCAACCCCACGCCCTAGGTAAAACCCCTGCCCCCATCACATGTTCCCCGGGGTCCCCGCCTAGTCTGGAACTTGTGGACATACCTTTGGGGGGGGAGGAGAGACGGACTGGGGAACGACAGCGCAGTTGCGCTACGGAGGGCATTTCTCGGGGAGGGGGAGAATTAGGAAAGGCCACGGTAGGCCGGTGGTTGCCCCCTGTGACCAATAAAACAGAGGACAAGGCCCTGGGATCATCACGGTGGTCCGTACCACGGTCAGCACGGACATCGGGGGTATTCTCATGGGGGGATGCGGAAGAGAGTGACTCAGGGGATTCACATAGGTTCAAGGAACACCGTTGGTGGGCCCCCCTCTTTGAAGGTTATGCGGCCTGGATGGATCGTACGCGATTCCTTATTAGAAGGGAGGATGTAGTTGACTTTTGGTGGGCCAAGGGAGAATTCACCCCTGAACAGCGAGACAGAGAGCTGCAGGAACGGTGGTATAAGATTGAGCACAGGGAGATAGAGCCCATGGGTCCCGATACACTGTCAGACCCTGTGGATCCTGACGAACCCCTGTCATGGGTGCTACCTGGGAGGGCAGGTACACTGGCGACACACTTTATTCGAGCTCGGCTAGTCCCACGAATTCGGGTATACCCGGGTGTATTGAGGTTTGTGACTGTTTTCTGCCCGAGTGCATTGAGGTATTTTCCAAGCAGGGATTGAAGCATTTTATTCCCGCTGGCTGCAATACTGCACAGTATATATATATATACTGCATTACAATTCATGAATTTATGCCATCTGGTAGACACGCGAAGTATTGCAGCCTATTAAATCCTAATCATTATCATTTAACAGATCAGCCGCCCGTCAGCCAGGCATGAACCCAGGCTGGGAAGGCAAACGCAACGGGGCTTGCCAGAGGTGAGGAGCGGCGCATTCCAGGTATCTGCCAGGTACATACTGGGTATTTGCTCGAATAAAGTGTGTCGGTGCAGTAGGGCTGACCTAATTAGGATCAGTAGAGCGGAACGGGCAATAATGGCTCGATACAAGTCTTCCCACGGGTTGGAGTACCCTTATGTCCCTGAACCCCTCATGGAGGAGATAGAAGAGAACAGGGAAAGGTGGCTTAGGGAAACCATCGAGATGTACCTAGTCAATAAGGGGAGTGACGTTACTGGAAGGAGGGCAGAGGACAGAATAGATCACCTGATGCGAGTGTGGAGTATAGGGAGGAATATACACAAACACAGGGTGACCTATAGGCCCGAGAGGGGACTGCCTAGGCACTATCATGTCACGGTCCTGGACATGGGTGGTAGAGAGGTTAAGAAACCTGACCCGAGCCACTATTATTAGGGGGTACTAAGGCATTTTGCGGGCTCGTGGCTGCTGGTCGGGGCGGGCTTGGCGAGATGTCACTGTGGTCATTTTTTTTTGTATAATGGACAATCTGTGAGGTTAACAATTATGTGTTATGTGTTACAGTGCTTCCTGGAAGAAGGCATTTAAATTTAGGTCCCAGCGAGGACGATGGGATTCACCAGGGGGAGAATGTAGCGGTCATGTTAAATGGCTACAGTCATCTCTCCTGCTGACAGTAAGGCCTGGTAAGTTGTGGGCATGCCAGCAGTAATTATGGAGGTTTGCCCGCACACCCTGTGGTGGGGTGCCCTGTGTATGGATGGGAGTGGTCACATGCTCTGATTCCATGGTTAGTGATGTCAGAGGTGTGTCAGCTTCCAGAGTGTACATAAGGCACAGCACTGTGTCTAATAGTTAGTTCTATCTGAGTCCTGAGTTCTGTAGGAGTTCTGAATAGTCTGCGAGAGTTATGTTATAGTAGCTGAACAGGAATACTGTGTCCAGGGACCTGGCACAGGGTAAAGACATCCCGGCTGGGATAGGGAATCCCTATTAAAGGAGAATTACACCTTTCAAAGGGAAGCACTGAGGGACAATGAGTGGCTAGAGAAACTACTGCGAGGGGCAGTTAGCCCACCTCAACCAATAAAGATGCTCTTAATCACAAACCCTCTCGTGTACATGTGTGGAGTGAATGTACAGAGAGGAGCACCACAGAGGAGTTCCTCGTCAGGACCATCCCCAAGTGACCGAAGGGACCCTGATGAGGTGGAGGCGCTGCACTGGAACTAGGTAGGACTCCGCACACTACCTCAGCTGCCTGTCTGGACGGGTCCTCCCCACACACCATCATGCGGGAGACTCAGGAGTCCTGTTGCCAACAGGTGCACCACCAGACACTATCACACTGTAATGGGGACCGGTTAGACCACAGGGGCCAATGTGAGATTGGGTGGGTCAGGCCGGGCCAGAAATACCGTTACATGTGCTTTTACTATAAATGTCTATTCAGCCAGCTCAGGCATCCATATAGGTGCCGAGAAGTCTGCATAGACATCGGAGAGGAGAAGGGATGTTGAGAGGAGTCGGGGTGTGAAGTGGCCAGGGCAGGGCTTAGTACTGGGTCCGGAGAACAGAGACCCCCTGCGGGGAGGACACTCCGATCTGCCAGACTCAGTGGAGTCTGCCCAGTAGGTGACAAGGGGTTGACTAGGGGAAGCAGCAAAATGTCGGCGCGTTTTCCCATTGGTCAATCCGTATGTCCCGCCCACGGGTCATCCCGAGCCGGCTTAGCCCGTCCCCTCCTCTGGCGTCAGTCAAAGGACGAGCCCCTATTCTTATCGGTTGGCGGCAGGGTTTCCCATGCTCCAATTGGTCGCTCCTTCCTCCATGCTGAACATAGAACAGTGGAGGGTATGTAAGGAGAAAACCCCAGTCAGAGAACCAGACGATCTAGTGACTTGTGTCGATGAAGCTAGGGCGGACTTTTCAAAGTTGCTGTCACGAATACCAGAGCAACCGGCTTGGTTTTGAAGCTAGGAAAAGTCTGCCCTGCAGAGACTAAGTCAGACGTGAAGTTCAAGTTCTCATTTGGAACGTAGCGGTCGCGGCTAGGAACTGAAGCCAAAAAGAGGACCAGAAAGCCCGGGTGTATATCCCGGTCAGGTTAAGCGTACCGAAGCATTCGCCCTGCACCTAGTAGAGCCTAGATTTCACCCCCAGCAAGTGTGCTTTTAGCTGTATTTTGTGTATTCATTGTGTTGTACGCGGGTTTACCCGAATAAACTGCATTTTGTTCTTACCACCTTGTTTGCCTAGCGAATGATCCCGGTAAAAATAAGTGTAAAATCTCCTGGTCTCCCGTGAGAGACATTAGGGAAGGCCTAGTGATGTCACGGCCACGCCTCCCCGTCACGAGCGATCTAAAGTCCACAGATCACTCAGGCGACAGGCGCGCACAACGCTATGTGCTCTGTCGCACACGCACTATATCACACAGCAGAAGCCAATGCAAATTATCGACTATGGGGACATACTGTAGTACATGGCACAGCACCCCAAACCCACCTTAGCAACCTTGATACCCTCTACAATTCAATATGTCGCTTTGTCCTCCAATGCAACGACAACACACATCACTGCGAAATGCTCAAAGAACTAGATTGGTCATCACTAGAGTCTAGGCGCAAAGTTCATCTTTCCTGTCTTGCCTTCAAATACTTTCTCGGCAAGCTACCCACCTATCTGAACAAGCTCCTCACCCCTACCACGTGTAGCACTTATCATCTGAGATCAGACTCCAACAGACTGCTCATGGTCCTAAGGTTCAACAAAGTATCCGTCCGCTCCTCCTCATAGGCCTTCATTATACCACCGGCGGCGGGACACGCACGCTACCTCAATGCGATGCGCTGCCCGAAACTTGCACTGCAGGCAGGAGGCATCGGGAGGCGAGGCCATGATGTCACGTGAGTGGTTCAGTCTCATTGGCTGAACCGCTCACATGACGCGGCCATCGCTCCAGAAAATAAAATTCTTGGATCTGTTCGAAAATTTGCGCACTTGGCCGCCTCGTTGGTCACCCATTCTTAGTGTGCGCTGATAGGAAAACTTTTATTTGTTTTGGTGGCGCACAACGTTCTGCGCTCCGCCGCTTCGGGTATAATCACGGCCTTACCGTGCACCCCAAAACTGGAACAACCTACCAGAGACTCTTGCAGATGCCACCAGTCTAAGTTCTTTCAAAACGAAGGCTGTCTCACATTTTAATCTGGTCTGTAACGGTTACATGCGCCTATAATATATATATTATCTCTAACTGTGCATGCAATGTCTTGTATATAATGTATACCCTGTTCACTTAATGTAACTATGGATTTGTAACCATGTATCTGTCATCATAACTCTGTGCCCAGGACATACATTGAGAGTTACCTCATTTTCAAGTATTGCTTCCTTCCTGGTAAAACATTTTATAAATAAATAAAATATCCGAGGCCTAAGGAGCGAACACATGATTAGGAAATGCAGGAGGGGGGCGCAGGACCCTCCAGGACTGAATGGGTGAAAATCCCTCAGCTGCCCCAGGGACATCAACTTTAGGATTTCCTGTACAAGTGTACAGGCATACCCCGGTTTAAGGACACTCACTTTAAGTACACTCGCGAGTAAGGACATATCACCCAATAGGCAAACGCCAGCTCGCGCATGCGCCTGTCAGCACGTCCTGAACAGCAATACCGGCTCCCTACCTGTACCAAAGCTGTGCGCAAGCGGGGAGACTATAGAGACTGCTACACATGTGTTATTTACATCAGTTATGCTCGTATATGAGGATTGCAGTACAGTACATGCATCGATAAGTGGGGAAAAGGGAGTGCTTCACTTTAAGTACATTTTCACTTTACATACATGCTCCGGTCCCATTGTGTACGTGAATGCGGGGTATGCCTGTACCACCTGATAAGATTACACAAATAATGCAATAAATTGCACCCATTTAAGAAATATAGCGCTGTGCCATTTGTTCAAATAGAGCTGCGTTAACGTTCTGCCACCGTTAACCTGCGTTAATAGATGCGACCAAATCTGTACATCATTTTCTTTTACACTACATTAAGGTGAGACTATAATTACACGTTTATAATGTGAGGTCTATGAGCTGAAAGCGCAGCTTAGTGCAGGGGTGAGCAAACTTTTTATGCCGAGCCCCCCTTTTCATCCATAAAATTTCTCGGGCCCCCCCTGCCTGACGTAATCAAAATCACATGAAAAAAAAAAAACCTTTATTAAACGGTATACAATATAAATCCAAATATGTCTATAAATACTTACATATTTCAACAGCTCGCGCTTGCAAAATTAGGCTGCGTCCACGCTGCCGCTGAGAGCGGTGACATCACCAACTCTCCAAGCCTGAGCGCAGGGTGTCCTGCATCATTTTGCAAGCGTGGATCGGGGCTATTTGTGTGTGTGTGTGTGTGGCTGTGTGTGTGTGTGTGTGTGTGTGTGTGTGTGTGTGTGTGTGTCTGTGTGTGTGTGTCTGTGTGTGTGTGGCTGTGTGTGTGTGGCTGTGTGTGTGCATTGACTTCTGCTGAGCGCACTTCAAAGTCAATTTTGTTTGTCTCCCCAAGCGCTGAGCTTGGGAGAGCGTACGTGCACAAAGGCAATACTTTTGGGGGGCATTCATCCACCTCTTTGCTACCTCCCTTCCATCTCCCCCCCCTTTTTGTTTCTACCTTATTTATTTTTTCCGTTTTCAATGTTTTCACTTTTTTTTATTATTTCTGTACATTCATAGTGTGATTGATATAGTGGCAGCCGACCCTTTCCCTCGCAGAGGATCGCAGCGAAGCAGGTTGCCAGCGGAGGAGAGCAGGAACACAGCGCTATTGCAGGGCAGACACCGGGAGGGGCGTTTGACTTCACCGTGCTCGGGCGTGCTCCTCCCCGTACCTCCGAAGCCCCTGCGCGTGTGCGCACACACCATCACGAGGCCGCCACCTGCACTATCTTGTTCAGCCACCCGCACACATCTTCGGCTGCCCGCCCGTGCACATCTTATTGGCCGCCCCTCGCGTACAGCTTTTTCGTCCTCCCGCGCAAAGCGTCTGCCGGCCCGCGCACCCAGATTTCGCCGCACGTCGCCTGCGCCCCCCTAAATCTTGCACCTTATTGCCCCCCCCCCAGTTTGCGCACCACTGCATTACAACACACACTCTCTCTCTCTCAATCAATCACCACATACACACACACACCACATACACACACACACAATCCCCCCCCCCACACACACACACACACACTCACTCCCCCCCACACACACACACACACACAATCCCCACACACACTCAATCCCCCCACACACACACTCAATCCCCCCACACACACACTCAATCCCCCACCCACACACACACACAATCCCCCCCCCATACACACACACAAAATCCCCCCCACACACAAACACACCCCCCCCACACACAAACACACTCAATCCCCCCCCATACACAATCCCCCCCCACACTCAATCCCCCCCCCACACACTCTCAATCCCCCCCCCACACTCAATCCCCCCACGCACACACTCAATCCCCCCCCACACACACACACAATCCCCCCCCACACACACACACAATCCCCCCCACACACATACACACTCAATCCCCCCCACACACACACACTCAATCCCCGCCCCCACACACACACTCAATCCCCCCACACACACACACACTCAATTCCCCCCCACACACACACTCAATCCCCCCCCCCACACACACACACACACTCAATCCCCCCCACACACACAATCCCCCCCCACACACACTCACTCAATCCCCCCCCCACACACACTCAACCCCCCCCCCACACACACACTCAATCCCCCCCCACACACTCAATCCCCCCCCACACACACTCAATCCCCCCCCACACACACTCAATCCCCCCCCACACACACTCAATCCCCCCCCCCCATACCTTGTGACCTTGAGCAAGTCACGTTATCTCCCTGTGCCGCAGGCACCAAATAATAGATGTATGTGTAGGGATGTGGTAGGAGCCTCATATGTGTGTTCAGTTGGTGTTTTGACTGTTCAGGAGAGTCATGTGGAGGTCTGCGCTGATGCAATAGCTGTGAGTCTGTGCAGCTCAAGGCAGAGAAGCTCCGCTGAGGAACTACAACTCCCATGAGCTCCTGGGCAGTCACCTGACTTGAGGAGCCAATCGGAAGGCTAGAATTACGGGAGGAGGAAAGGGAAGCGTGGGGGAGAGGCTAGTCAGAGGGGATCTGGAAGGTAACGGAGGAGGGTGTATGCGTGCAGGGGGTCCGTGACCCGCCTGCATAGGCTAGCATTACCCCGCAGGCCCTTAGGAGAAACCCCTGAGTCACAGTGTGCTGCTGTGCTGCAGGGACGGCCATAGTGCTAGCGATCAGTCACCTTACTGTGTACACAGTTAGGGACAAGCGTGCGGAGCAGGTTTGCTGGTGAGCTGCTTGGGACCAGACAGCTGCACTGCGGACATCCCAGACAAGCAAGGATTCGGCTGATCCTTTTCCAAGTATTACCGGTCACCGCAGTGACCGGAAGGTAGTAGATACGTCAAGTGCACCAACACCGGTCAACAGGCGCTGATCCCGCCTTAGGCATAACTATAGGGAGACACTAGCGAGTACACACCGCTATCGTACTATTACACGGACACGGTGTGTGGGGCACGCGGTGACGGGATAGAGACACTCATAAGAGCGTGGCTGAGCCACTATTGTACAGGACAATATTCCCTAGGGGTGTGGCCGAGCCACTGATGTTAGAAGGACATTATCCGTTAGCGGTGTTAGGGTATGATAGAGTATAAGTATAGTGTTATAAGATAAGTGTATGCATATTGGGTTATTGCCACGGTTCATATAGAGTATAAGTTTATTATTGCACATAGTAAAGTTGGTTGCACGCATTGTATCGGTGTGTTTCTTGCCCAGGGGAATCTTACATGACGGTGATCCTGGGTAAGTGGAGGCGCTGCGCTAATAAGTGTTACCCCAGGCTCCCAGCTAGCGGAGGCTCAGATCTCCTGGAGCCGCAGGTGCGCGCAGTTACCCGAAGTCGCTTAGAGTGTCAGAAAAAGGGCTACAAATGTCTTTTTTTATATAGCGCCATTAAATGTACATAGCGCTTCCCAGCAGTAATACATGTGACAATCATATAAATTACAAATAACAGGTCATGGGAATAAGTGCTTCAGACATAGATTGTAAGCTCTATGGGGTAGCGGCTCGCGCCTGCAAACATTCTATGTACAGCACTGCATACACTGGCGGTGGAAACATTACTACTGTTTTATATCAGACCTGACTGCTGATATAAACAGGACTTTAAAATCAGTTGCGATTCATAGAAAACCAGTGTGATCTGCCTGGCTTCTATCTAGGTGACGCTAGAGGGTGAGAGGGTGAGAGGCTGGTGTTGCTGTTTAGGGGGCGGGAGAAGAAATCATGGCGCCCTCCTCCCGTGTGAGGCAGGACAGTGATAGCCACGCGCGGACCCCCCGGTTACCTGGCTGCAGGCAGGGCTTGCGGACCCCCCGGTTACCTGGCTGCAGGCAGGGCTTGCGGACCCCCCGGTTACCTGGCTGCTGGCAGGGCTTGCGGACCCCCCCGGTTACCTGGCTGCAGGCAGGGCTTGCGGACCCCCCAAATACGTGGCTGAAGGCAGGGCTTGCGGACCCCCGGTTACCTGGCTGCTGGCAGGGCTTGCGGACCCCCCGGTTACCTGGCTGCAGGCAGGTCTTGCGGACCCCCCGATTACGTGGCTGCAGGCAGGGCTTGCTGACCCCCCGGTTACCTGGCTGCAGGCAGGGCTTGCGGACCCCCCAGTTACGTGGCTGCAGGCAGGGCTTGCAGACCCCCCGGTTACCTGGCTGCAGGCAGGGCTTGCGGACCCCCCGGTTACCTGGCTGCAGGCAGGGCTTGCGGACCCCCGGTTACCTGGCTGCAGGCAGGGCTTGCGGACCCCCCCCGGTTACCTGGCTGCAGGCAGGGCTTGCTGACCCCCCCGGTTACCTGGCTGCAGGCAGGGCTTGCGGACCCCCCCGGTTACCTGGCTGCAGGCAGGGCTTGCTGACCCCCGGTTACCTGGCTGCAGGCAGGGCTTGCGGACCCCTCCCGGTTACCTGGCTGCAGGCAGGGCTTGCTGACCCCCCCGGTTACCTGGCTGCAGGCAGGGCTTGCTGACCCCCCGGTTACCTGGCTGCAGGCAGGGCTTGCGGACCCCCCGGTTACCTGGCTGCAGGCAGGGCTTGCTGACCCCCCGGTTACCTGGCTGCAGGCAGGGCTTGCGGACCCCCCGGTTACCGGGCTGCAGGCAGGGCTTGCGGACCCCTCGGTTACCGGGCTGCAGGCAGGGCTTGCGGACCCCCTGGTTACCTGGCTGCAGGCAGGGCTTGCGGACCCCCCCGGTTACCTGGCTGCAGGCAGGGCGTGCGGACCCCCCGGTTACCTGGCTGCAGGCAGGGCTTGCCCTTGGGCACCCGGTCGGCCCCGCACACGGTGAAGGTGTGAGTGTCGTCGCTCAGCCGCACGGTGACGCCGCGCTCGGGCCGTACGTGCAGCACCCGGCCCTGCATCCACACCAGGCCCACCTCCAGCCCGCCGGCTCCTTTCTCCAGCCAGAAGGAACCGGGCCGCCGCCGCACGCATTCCCTCAGCCGCCCCGCTAACATCTTCACCGGCGGGGAGGTAACCTGGAAGCCGGGCCGCGCTGCAGGCCGATCTCCGGCGGCCGCCATGGAGACAGCAAAACTGGCGCGCCTTTTCTGACATTGACAGGGGACCAATCGCGGCTCCTGTACGAGAGCAGCAACCAATCATAGGAGAGGGGGGCTGGGCTGGTGACCCTGCATTAACCCCTTCCAGGCTGTTAGTGTGACAACCCTCTATAAAGACGTGTCTCTGTGTAATAAACCAATGTCAGAACAATACATGGCGCGCCTGTGTTTGTGTTTATTAAGCAGCAGTGTCACATATTCCAACATCTTTTTATAAATGTCAGGGGTCAAGTCTGCACTATGTCTGACCCCCATACAGGGGAAAGTGGTTCTTGGGTGAGCCATACTCCAGCTAACAGTAAACAATAATAATAATGACAACAACAAATATAATAAAGTTAATCTTATACTATATTAGTGAAAGCACTGTATGTTTGCCTGCCTGGATGTCCGGTGTCCCTAGGGGAAATCTCATTGGTCCCTTGGGTCGCCCGCCCCCGCACACCTCTCATTGGCCTGAGGCGGAGTGACGGCCCACACACACACACACACACACACACACACACACACACACAACACAGCAGCTCTATACACACACACACACACACACACACAACACAGCAGCTCTATACACACACACACACACACAACACAGCAGCTCTATACACACACACACACACACACACAACACAGCAGCTCTATACACACACACACACACACACACACAACACAGCAGCTCTATACACACACACACACACACACAACACAGCAGCTCTATACACACACACACACACACAACACAGCAGCTCTATACACACACACACACACACACAACACAGCAGCTCTATACACACACACACACAACACAGCAGCTCTATACACACACACACACACAACACAGCAGCTCTATACACACACACACACACAACACAGCAGCTCTATACACACACACACACAACACAGCAGCTCTATACACACACACACACACACACACAACACAGCAGCTCTATACACACACACACAACACAGCAGCTCTATACACACACACACACACACACACAACACAGCAGCTCTATACACACACACACACAACACAGCAGCTCTATACACACACACACACAACACAGCAGCTCTATACACACACACACACCCTCTGTCCGCCCCCCTCCCCCCCCCCTCACGTGCGCCATCCTGCACTGACTCCGGACGGGAAGCGCGGCCCTCCTACCCCAGCCGCTCCCTTACCTCCCCGGCGCTACCACCCGCTCAGGTAAGTCACTGTGCGTCCCGCCTCAGCCCCACTGCGCGTCCCGCCTCAGCCTCAGGCCCACTGCGCGTCCCGCCTCAGCCTCAGGCCCACTGCGCGTCCCGCCTCAGCCTCAGGCCCACACAGGGCGCTTCCTACCGCCGCTCAGCCAGACGCCACATCGAGCGGGCGCCGGGGGGGGGGGGGGGAGCGTGAGTCTTAGGCCCACACAGGGCGCTTCCTGCAGCCGCCTGCACGCCTCACTCAGCAGGACGGCACATCGGGGGACCAAGCGGCCGCCGGGGGGGGGGGGAGCGCGAGTCACAGGGAACGGGGGGGGGGGAGTCACGGGGAACGGGGGGGGGGGGGAAATGCCCATACATAAATTATGACAATACATATGCCCACCGCTCTCCACCCCCCCCCACTCCCCTTTCCCCCCCCCCACTCCCCTTCCCCCCCCCCCCCCCCCGCTCCCCTTTCTCCCCCCCGCTCCCTTTTCTCCCCCCCCCGCTCCCCTTTCTCCCCCCCCGCTCCCCTTTCTCCCCCCCGCTCCCCTTTCTCCCCCCCCGCTCCCCTTTCTCCCCCCCCCGCTCCCCTTTCTCCCCCCCCCCCGCTCCCCTTTCTCCCCCCCCGCTCCCCTTTCTCCCCCCCGCTCCCCTTTCTCCCCCCCCGCTCCCCTTTCTCCCCCCCCGCTCCCCTTTCTCCCCCCCCCCGCTCCCCTTTCTCCCCCCCCCGCTCCCCTTTCTCCCCCCCCCCGCTCCCCTTTCTCCCCCCCCCCCGCTCCCCTTTCTCCCCCCCCGCTCCCCTTTCTCCCCCCCCGCTCCCCTTTCTCCCCCCCCGCTCCCCTTTCTCCCCCCCCGCTCCCCTTTCTCCCCCCCCCGCTCCCCTTTCTCCCCCCCCCCGCTCCCCTTTCTCCCCCCCCCCGCTCCCCTTTCTCCCCCCCCCCCGCTCCCCTTTCTCCCCCCCGCTCCCCTTTCTCCCCCCCCCCGCTCCCCTTTCTCCCCCCCGCTCCCCTTTCTCCCCCCCCCGCTCCCCTTTCTCCCCCCCCCGCTCCCCTTTCTCCCCCCCCCCCCCGCTCCCCTTTCTCCCCCCCCCCCGAAACCTTTACAACAAATACTCACCTATTGTTCCACGAGTTATAAATAATACTACCTATTACGCATTTACATCCCGGGCAACGCCGGGTCTCTCAGCTAGTAAATAATAATAATGAAAGATGAATAAATAAATCCTAATGAAAAAGAAATAAGTAGCACCAAACATAATGACAATATTTGTTTGATGTTAACATTTAATAATATGTAACGTATAAAGCACCAAACCCCTACTCTCGCCACCAGAAGTACAAGGCTAATTTCATTTAAAATAGATTTGAAGCAAAAGGTGACACTGTGCTCATTTGCATGTCATTTCCCAGAGTCCCTGGCTGCAGTGGAAGCTGTATGGGATAATGGTGAAAAGCAGGGTTGCAGACCTGTCTGAGACATGTGAATGTGCTCACAAGGGAGATTGTTATTTCTCTTTAGTTCATAGTCATTTTTAGAGCAAAGATCAGCAACATTTTGCCTAAGACGACATTGTTTAGGATATTTACTAAATTGTACTAGGCCAGCAAGGCACTTTACAATGCTGTACAGTAACTAAGGCCCGGGCCATAGAGGGGTGGGGAGAGCGGAGGCGCGCTAACGCTGAGGCTCTCCTGCTTAAGTCAGCCCGATTCCACGGAGCCAGCATGCGCGAAGGGAGCCGGGGGGAGGTGGTTGGAGGCGGGGCAGTGACGTCGCTGGGCCAATCTACTATCTACTGAATGTTGGTGGAGAACTCTAAAAACCAGCACACCAACCACTGCTCACTCTAATGGAAAACACCACAAATTTACAACTTGTAAACAACTACCCAAATTTCTTCTCATACTATTACTCTCTCTAGCAGGTGATATTGAAACTAACCCAGGTCCTCCCATTTCAGCTCTGTCCCATGCCCCTGAGAATTCCACCTTTAAATTCCAAAAAGGGCTATCTGTCGCCCATATAAACATCCGGAGCCTGCTGCCCAAACTAGACGAACTAAGGGCATGGTGCCTTATGCATAAACCCAAAGCCATCGTTCTTACAGAAACATGGCTATCCTCTAAAACCCCTGATGCAAATATCGCCATTCAGGGATACTCCATTTTTAGGAGAGATAGGTCAAAGAGAGGAGGAGGGGTGTTATTTTATATTGCAGACACCTTACAATTTACACTGCTACATTGCCCACCAAGTCCACCCTCTTTTGAAACTCTAGTTGGCAAAATCTGCCTCCCCTTTTCTAAGCCCATCTTGCTTGCTGGCATCTACCGCCCACCTAAAGCCCTTCCACAATCCTTGACTGATATCACCCAATTTCTTGCCTCCATTTCCTCTCTGAATGAGAAGAGTGAGCTGCTAGTTCTTGGGGATTTCAACTTCAATTGGCTTGACCCTAAAAACCACAAAATCCAGATACAAATCAAGTCACTTAACCTATCGCAACTCATTTCCCAACCCACACGAATAAACCTGAAGTCGCATAACCATTCCTTGCTAGACTGGATTCTCTCCTCAAACCCCAGCAGAATCCAATCCTCTGGCATCCTTCCTGACATTTTCAGTGACCATGCAATAGTGTACTGTGTAAGGAAAATTAAACCGCCCCATTCAAGCCCCAAAGTTCTCCTAACTAGAACATTTAAAAACTTTAACCCACAACAGTTTCTGGATGACCTTACCAACTGCCCATGGCACAGAATCGATTTAATTCCCGACCCTGATTCTGCGCTCGACTATTTCCAATCCGAGTTCTTAAAACTCTGCGATACCCATGCTCCACTACGCAAAATAAGGGTACGGGGGGCCCACCTTCCATGGGTTACACCTGACCTTATAGCACTCTACCAGTTCAGGGATGCCTTGTGGAAAAGCTACAAAGTAACTGGCACTACCAAGGATCTCAATCACTACAGATGCCTGCGGAACGTGTGCACAAGGCAAACAAGGCATGCAAAAGCACAATATTACTCTGACAATCTCCTCCAGAATACATCAAACCCAGCTAATTTCTGGAAGGTTATCAACAATATATTCCAGCCTCCTAACCATCAACAACCAAGTAATATCACTAAGGGGGATATTACTCTGACAAACCCCACTGACATTGCAAATGCATTCAATGATTACTTTGTGGGGTGTGCCACTAACCTATTAGCGAAACGCAGCACAAACCCCAAACCTGAATCTCATCCTGGGAGTACCCCTATAGTCCCACCCCCTCCCAACACTGCCCACAATTTTCAATTTAGCCCAGTATCTGAAGAGGAGATTACACAAGCGCTCCTCAAACTAAAACTAAGCAGCCAATGTGGACCCGACTTACTACAATCTAGGTTCCTACGACTTGGTGCCCCAGCCATTGCCAAACCAATTGCGTCGATAGTCAACTCTATCCTGTCTGCAGGCCATATCCCTAAGACCTGGAAAACTGCCAGAGTTGTCCCAATCTTCAAAAGTGGGGACAAAAACACTGTCTCAAACTACAGGCCAATCTCACTTCTCCCAATTCTATCCAAAGTTATGGAAAAATGTGTCCACTCCCAATTAAGCGAGTTCTACACCAAGACAAATTTCCCTAGCCAATTCCAGTCTGGGTTTCGTCCCAAACACTCCACCGTAACTACCCTGCTAAAAGTTTGCAATGAAATCCAGTGTGGAATGGAACGGGGCCAACTCACTGGTGCAGTATTCCTAGATTTTGCAAAGGCTTTTGACACAGTTGATCATGCTATCCTGCTTAACAAACTCCAGAGCTCTGGAATAGGGAAACATGCTTTAAACTGGTTTCAGTCCTACCTATCAGGAAGATCCCAACATGTGTCCATCTCAGGCTCTAACTCCAACCCCCTGGATATCACCTGTGGTGTCCCGCAAGGCTCTGTTCTGGGGCCCCTACTCTTCTCAGTGTTCATTAATGATCTTCCCACAGCTTGTAAGGAAGCCTCAATACACATGTATGCAGATGACACAATCCTGTATGCACACAGCCATAGCCTCTCTGACCTTCAACACATACTTCAGTCTGACTTTTTGAGACTCGAAAACTGGATTTCCCAAAACAAACTGTTTTTAAACACTGACAAGACTGTAACAATGGTATTTGGGACCAAGACTAAATTTGTAAAGCTTCCAGTGACTGAGCTCCTGATTAGAACCAACGCTAAAACCACCCTAACACCTGTCACTAGTTTTAAATACCTGGGCTTATGGTTTGACTCCCACTTAACATTCGGGATGCACATTGATACCCTGACAACCAAGACCTATGCCAAACTAGGGGTACTTTACAGGAACAAATCCTCCCTAAGTCTCCTGGTCAGAAAGCGTATTGCACAGCAGATGCTAATGCCAATTATTGACTATGGAGACATAGTATATGGCTCGGCTCCTCAAACCCACCTTAGCAAACTTGACACCCTCTACAATTCAATTTGTCGTTTTGTTCTCCAATGCAACTACAACACACATCACTGCGAAATGCTCAAAGAACTAGATTGGTCATCACTAGAGTCTAGGCGCAAAGTTCACCTTTCCTGTCTCACCCTCAAATACTTTCTGGGCAAGCTACCCAGCTACCTGAACAAGCTCCTCACCCCTACCACATGCAGTACCTATCACCTGAGATCAGACTCCAAAAGACTATTCATGGTCCCAAGACTCAACAAAGTATCCGGACGTTCCTCCTTCTCCTTCCGTGCACCCCAAAACTGGAACAACCTACCAGAGACTCTCATATCCACCACCAGCTTAAGTTCTTTCAAATCTAAGGCTGTCTCACACTTTAATCTGGTCTGTAACTGTTTCATAAGCTCATAATATATATTTTCTTTAACTGTGCATGCAATGTCTTGTATATAAATGTATACCTTGTTCATTTATGTAACTGTATTTGTAACCATGTATTATTTGTTTTACTCTGTGCCCAGGACATACTTGAAAACGAGAGGTAACTCTCAATGTATTACTTCCTGGTAAAATATTTTATAAATAAATAAATAAATAAATAAATCGCGATGGCCTATTCAGTAAGCGTGGCCTATTCAGTAAGCGTCGATAAGGCTGCGTCTATAGCAGGCCTGCACAACATAACGGCCGCGGGCCGCATGCGGCCCGCCCGGCCTCTCTGTGCGGCCCGCCCGGCCTCTCTGTGCGGCCCGCCCGGCCTCTCTGTGCGGCCCGCCCGGCCTCTCTGTGCGGCCCGCCCGGCCTCTCTGTGCGGCCCGCCCGGCCTCTCTGTGCGGCCCGCCCGGCCTCTCTGTGCGGCCCGCCCGGCCTCTCTGTGCGGCCCGCCCGGCCTCTCTGTGCGGCCCGCCCGGCCTCTCTGTGCGGCCCGCCCCGCCTCTCTGTGCGGCCCGCCCCGCCTCTCTGTGCGGCCCGCCCCGCCTCTCTGTGCGGCCCCCTCTGTACGGCCCGCCCGGCCTCTCTGTGCGGCCCGCCCGGCCTCTCTGTGCGGCCCGCCCGGCCTCTCTGTGCGGCCCGCCCGGCCTCTCTGTGCGGCCCGCCCGGCCTCTCTGTGCGGCCCGCCCGGCCTCTCTGTGCGGCCCACCCGGCCTCTCTGTGCGGCCCGCCCGGCCTCTCTGTGCGGCCCGCCCGGCCTCTCTGTGCGGCCCGCCCGGCCTCTCTGTGCGGCCCGCCCGGCCTCTCTGTGCGGCCCGCAATGAGATTTAAAAAAAAAAAAACTTTAAAAAAAAAACCTTCAAAAAAAAAAAATGGCAGCGATTCCCCGCGGTCCCGGGGGTGATGTGAGGTGCATTGAGGTGAGGTGCATTGAGGTGAGGTGCAGGGGAGGTGAGGTGTAGGGGGTGAGGTGCAGGGGTGATTGGAGGTGCAGGGGGGGGTGATTGGAGGTGCAGGGGGGGTGATTGGAGGTGCAGGGGGGGTGATTGGAGGTGCAGGGGGGGTGATTGGAGGTGCAGGGGGGGTGATTGGAGGTGCAGCGGGGGGGGGGGGGTGATTGGAGGTGCAGGGGGGGGTGATTGGAGGTGCAGGGGGGATCATTGGAGGTTCAGGGGGGGGTGATTGGAGGTTCAGGGGGGGTGGTTGGAGGTGCAGGGGGGTGATTGAGGTGCAGGGGGGGTGATTGGAGGTGTGGGGGTCATTGGAGGTGCGGGGGGTTATTGGAGGTGCAGGGGGGGTTATTGGAGGTGCAGGGGAGGTCATTGGAGGTGCAGGGGGGGTCATTGGAGGTGCAGGGGGGGTCTTTGGAGGTGCAGGGGGGGTCTTTGGAGGTGCAGGGGAGGGTTGTTGGATGTGCAGGGGGGGTTATTGGAGGTGCAGGGGAGGGTTGTTGGAGGTGCAGGGGAGGGTTGTTGGAGGTGTAGGGGGGGTGATTGGAGGTGCAGGGGGGGTGATTGGAGGTACAGGGGGGAGAGTGATGTGAGTTGCAGGGGGGGAGAGTGATGTGAGTTGCAGGGGGGGAGAGTGATGTGAGGTGCAGGGGGGGGAGAGTGGTGTGAGGTTCAGGGGGGGAGTGGTGTGAGGTTCAGGGGGGGGAGTGATGTGAGGTGCAGGGGGGAAGAGTGATGTGAGGTGCAGGGGGGAAGAGTGATGTGAGGTGCAGCGGGGGAGAGTGATGTGAGGTGCAGGGGGGGAGAGTGATGTGAGGTGCAGGGGGGAGAGATGGGAGGTGCAGGGGGGGAGAGTGGTGTGAGGTGCAGGGGGGGAGAGTGATGTGAGGTGCAGGGGGGGAGAGTGATGTGAGGTGCAGGGGGGGAGAGTGATGTGAGGTGCAGGGGGGTAGAAGGATGTGAGGTGCAGGGGGCGTGGGATGTGTGTGGTGTGCAGTGGGGTATTGTGTGTTTGTGGAGAGGGAGTATTATGTGTGGGTGAGGGGGAGAGATGGGGGTATGAGAGATAGATGGGGAGTATCGCAAAGGTTGATAGTGAGGGGTTCTGGGGGAGATATGAGGATGATGATGAGAGGTGCTGGAGGAGAGATGATGATGATGATTTTACCCGTGCGGCCCAAATTTTTTTTCCTTGGAGCATTTTGGCCCTTCTCGCTTTACGAGTTGTGCAGGCCTGGTCTATAGTATTTCAGAAGGAGGGAAGGCGCACACACGCTGCAATACACTTGCTGAAGCCTGAGCTTTTTAATGGCTTTGCAGGGTATGCAGCGGGCGCGGTTTGGGGGCGTGGCAATGAATATTTGGAGGCGTGGCAATAACGTTCCGGCGCGGACGTCACTTCCCTACCTCACATCCCGATCCACCGGCATTTTTTCAGATGCAGCATCTGAAGCACTGTGCAGACAAGAAGAAAAATGCACACAATGCGCACCAGAGATTAAAATATAGTAAATTATTTATTAATAAAACAAGAAATAACCGAGGGGATCCAACCCCACCTCAGTACATATGCGTCACAGATCCGGGTTCGGTTACAATGAACACAAACCACATGAATAATCAAATATAACTAAATGAAACTAAATCTATAAACAACATGACAAACGGTATATAAAATAATAAAAAGGAAGACAGTGTTCAATAAAACGGGATAAAGGAATCCTGGATTGGCTAAAAATATAGCTAAACAGCTGCCTGAGGCTGACAGGGGGAGACGGAGATTTACACTGAAGCCCAGAGCGGGTTCCGCGGCGAACGTATTGGGATCCGGACCGCGCCACCGCAGAGATGTTACCACCGCCCGAGCTCCCTGCAAACGCCATCTCGGCCTGTCAGAATACGCGCAGAGTGACCTGTCGTGACACGTCGGTTTATGTGTCTTTTTCAGTACAAAAACTTGTGATCAAACTTACCAGAGTGCTGTCTCCTGATCTCGTGCTTCAAACGGAATCGTGTGGTTTATTATTGCTTTATGGGACAAGCACCCAATTTTTTCTACATGCAACTGGAGTGCCGGCTGCTTCTGTGGAATATATATATATATAATTATATATATGCCAGGCCAGGACGCAAGATGCAAAACCTGCGCAATACTCTACACAGCGGACACAATACAAATACCACACAGGAATCGGGAATACAAAATCAGAGGAAGGTTCACCTGTTCCTCCAGCAATGTCGTGTACCTCATCATGTGCATGAAATGTCCAGGGGGCTGCTACTACATAGGTGAGACGGGGCAGGGGCTAAACAAGAGAATGAACCTGCATCGCAAAGCATCACACGCGGAACAAGAGACAGTCCTGTCGGCGAACATTTCTCTGACTCTGTCCATAAGATGGACGATCTGGGGGTTGCCATACTCAAAGTTAATCTTAAAACACCGAAATAGAGATGGTTGCACGAATAGAAATATATGCAACTGTTCGGGACACTTAGCGGTGGCCTAAACAGAGATCGAAATTTTATGAGTCATTACTGACACAAGTGAACTCTCTTCCCATGAGCGCTAAAGGCCATGTCTGTACATACTGTGCTATATGTATGCACACACAGCTGTCTCTTACACATACAAATACTCCTTGTTTTTCCATCCCTATACACCAATAGGGACCACATAGTATCTACACACACTTTTAGTTTTGCTACAATCTCTCACATTTCCACACCTACCCACACAATTTATATTAACTCCCACTCCACACACACACCTTTTGTAAAGCACTGTATAAACTGTGGGCTCTCCATTCATTTATATTCACACAGATACACACACACACACACACACACACACTCTTACATCACTAACTTTCAGGAACCATTTAACACCTCTAGCCATAAATCACATTCACACAAGGGGGGGGGGGGGGGAAGAGACAAGCACAGATAACATTCCAAGAGACACTGTTTTTAAGTATACCCTTTGCTTGCTTCATTCATTGTAACACCGCCAGAAGAAGAGATCAGCGTATCTCGAAAGCTCGCACAAATAAAAGCATTTCGTTAGCCACAGAACGGTATAGTCTATTTATTTTTTGATTATATATATATACTAGCTGAGAGCCCCGGCGTTGCCCGGGATGTTTGTGGTGTGGGTGTGGCATTTGGGTGAGGAGTGGTCAACGCGGCCCATGTGCGGTGGTAGTGCTGCTGTGGCTGTACTGATGGTGATTGTATCGGTGTGCTGATTTTGGAGGGTTTGGTGCTGATGTGGGGGTGCGGATGTGGGGGTGCGGATGTGGGTGTGCCGATGGGGGAGGTGCAAAGGTGCCGATGTGTGGGTGCTGATGGTGTTGATGGGGGCTGGGAATGGCGGGGAGCCGAGAATGCCAGTGTGCTGGGGGGGCATGGGATAGCGGTGTGCTGATGTGGTTTTGCTGGGGATAGTGTGTGTGTGTGTATACGTGTGTGTGTATACACACGTGTGTGTGTATACACACGTGTGTGTGTATACACACGTGTGTGTGTATACATGTTTGTGTGTGTGTATACATGTTTGTGTGTATACATTGTATGTGTGTGTGTGTGTGTGTATACATGTGTACGTGTGTGTGTGTGTGTACGTGTGTGTATACACATGTGTGTGTATACACATGTGTGTATAGACGTGTATACACATGTGTGTGTAGACATTGTGTGTATGTATATATTGTGTGTGTGTGTATACATGTGTACGTGTGTGTATACACATGTGTATACACATGTGTGTATACATAGTATGTGTGTGTGTGTGTGTGTGTGTGTACATGTGTGTGTGTGTACATTTGTGTGTGTATACATGTTTGTGTGTGTGTATACATGTTTGTGTGTGTGTGTACATTTGTGTGTGTATACATGTTTGTGTGTGTGTATACATGTTTGTGTGTGTGTATACGTGTGTGTATACATGTGTGTGTATACACGTGTGTGTGTGTGTGTGTATACATGTGTGTGTGTATACATTATGTGTATGTATACGTGTGTGTGTATGTGTACATGTGCGTGTGTGTATGTCTCCATGTGTGTGTATACACATGTGTATATACACATGTGTATACACGTGTGTGTATACACGTGTGTATACATGTTTGTGTGTATACATAGTATGTTTGTGTGTGTGTGTATACATGTGTGTGTGTATACATGTTTGTGTGTGTGTGTGTGTATACATGTGTGTGTGTATACATGTGTGTGTGTATACATGTGTGTGTGTATACATTATGTGTATGTATACATGTGTGTGTGTGTGTACGTGTGTGTATGTGTACATGTGCGTGTGTGTATGTCTCCATGTGTGTGTGTATGTCTCCATGTGTGTGTGTACGTGTACATGTGTGTGAGTATACGTGTACATGTGTGTGTGTGTACGTGTCTACGTGTACATGTGTGTGTGTGTCTACGTGTACATGTGTGTGTGTGTGTCTACGTGTACATGTGTGTGTGTCTACGTGCGTGTGTGTGTCTACGTGCGTGTGTATACGTGTGTGTGTGTCTACGTGTGTGTGCGTATACGTGTGTGTGTGTGTCTACGTGTGTGTGTGTGTCTACGTGTGTGTGTGTGTCTACGTGTGTGTGTGTGTCTACGTGTGTGTGTGTGTCTACGTGTGTGTGTGTGTCTACGTGTGTGTGTGTGTCTACGTGTGTGTGCGTGTGTCTACGTCTGTGTGTGTGTCTACGTGTGTGTTTGTACGTGTGTGTGTTTGTACGTGTGTGTGTGTGTGTATACGTGTGTGTACGTGTGTGTGTGTGTGTAAACGTGTGTCTGTGTGTATACGTGTGTGTCTGTGTGTATACGTGTGTGTCTGTGTGTATACGTGTGTGTGTGTGTATAGGTGTGTGTGTGTGTGTGTATAGGTGTGTGTGTGTGTGTGTATAGGTGTGTGTCTGTGTGTCTACGTGTTTGTTTGTGTCTACGTGTGCCTGTGTGTATACGTGTGTGTGTGTGTATACGTGTGTCTGTATAGGTGTGTGTGTGTGTGTGTGTGTGTGTGTGCGTGTGTGTCTGTCTACATGTGTGTGTGTGTCTACATGTGTGTGTCTGTGGACGTGTGTGTGTGCCTACATGTGTGTGTGTGCGTGTGTGTGTGTGTGTGCCTACATGTGTGTGTGTGCGCCTACATGTGTGTGTGTGGTCTCTGTGTGTGTGTGTGTGTGTCTCTGTCTCTGTGTATGTGTATGTGTATGTGTATGTGTATGTGTATGTGTATGTGTATATATATATATATATATATATATATATATATATATAGTGTGTGTGTGTGTGTATGTATGGAGGGTTGAGGCTGGCAATGAAGGAATGGGGGGGTGTGGGGGGAGAGCTGCTTACCTTGCAGTCGGCAGCATGTTCCTCGAGGTGAGGCCTCCTGCAGGGCGGGAGCCCCCCCGCTGCCCCCCGGCTCGAGGTGAGGCCTCCTGCAGGGCGGGAGCCCCCCCGCTGCCCTCCGGCTCGAGGTGAGGCCTCCTGCAGGGCGGGAGCCCCCCCGCTGCCCCCCGGCTCGAGGTGAGGCCTCCTGCAGGGCGGGAGCCCCCCCGCTGCCCTCCGGCTCGAGGTGAGGCCTCCTGCAGGGCGGGAGCCCCCCCGCTGCCCCCCGGCTCGAGGTGAGGCCTCCTGCAGGGCGGGAGCCCCCCCGCTGCCCTCCGGCTCGAGGTGAGGCCTCCTGCAGGGCGGGAGCCCCCCCGCTGCCCCCCGGCTCGAGGTGAGGCCTCCTGCAGGGCGGGAGCCCCCCCGCTGCCCTCCGGCTCGAGGTGAGGCCTCCTGCAGGGCGGGAGCCCCCCCGCTGCCCTCCGGCTCGAGGTGAGGCGGCGGTGCCGAGGAGCGTTGCAGGCGGCGCCGGGTAGGCTGGTCTTTGCTGTGAGGGGGGTGGGAGAGGTGAGCCGGTGCCGAGGAGCGTGCGGCGAGGCCCGTGGGTATGCTGCCTCACCCATCCGGCCGCTCCCACGTGGATGTGAGGCGGGAGGCAGCGTGTTGTGGCCGCTCCCCCGCGTGTGTCCCGGGCGCTCGCTCCGCTCCCCCGCTGACTGTAGCGGCGCCGGGGTGTGAGCTTGGGGGGGGGGGGTGTGTGAGCTTGGGGGGGGGTGAGGTGTGTGTGAGCTTGGGGGGGGGGGGGGGGGGGTGTGTGTGTGTGTGTGTGTGTGTGTGTGTGTGTGTGTGTGTGTGTGTGTGTGTTTTTTTTTTTTTTTTTTTTTGTGGACCTTTGGCCCGTCACTCCGCCTCAGGGGCGGGCCAAGGGGGTGGTGTGAGTGTGTGAGGCCAATGAGAGGTGTGCGGGGGCGGGCGGCCCATGGGACCAATGAGATTGCCGCTAGGGACACCGGACATCCAGCAGGCAGGCATGCATGCATGCAGGCAGGCAGGCAAACATACAGTGCTTTCACTAATATAGTATAAGATATATGTGACACAAAGTATACCGCATCAACACAGTGCGTCACTGTTGCCCAGAAACTGTCTTGATTTATGATATAATAACAATGGACAGTGGTGCTAAAGGATAATGGATATGTATTACAACGAAAAAAGCATCCTTATGAAGAAGCACACGGGCATGCCAAGAAAGTGATAACAATACAAATGTATTACTGTGGGTTAAAAACAAGGGAAGAAAAATTGATAAAAGAGGAGGGGGACTCACATCTACCAAACATGTATTCCGTGAGGCAAAGAACAGCAAAAGTAATCACCAGCACAAGCAGCTCTGATCCAAGCATGCACATATACCTCTACACACAAGCAGCTCTGATCCAAGCATGCACATATACCTCTACACACACAAGCAGCTCTGATCCAAGCATGCACATATACCTCTACACACAAGCAGCTCTGATCCAAGCATGCACATATACCTCTACACACACAAGCAGCTCTGATCCAAGCATGCACATATACCTCTACACACAAGCAGCTCTGATCCAAGCATGCACATATACCTCTACACACACAAGCAGCTCTGATCCAAGCATGCACATATACCTCTACACACAAGCAGCTCTGATCCAAGCATGCACATATACCTCTCCACACAAGCAGCTCTGATCCAAGCATGCACATATACCTCTACACACAAGCAGCTCTGATCCAAGCATGCACATATACCTCTACACACAAGCAGCTCTGATCCAAGCATGCACATATACCTCTACACACAAGCAGCTCTGATCCAAGCATGCACATATACCTCTACACACAAGCAGCTCTGATCCAAGCATGCACATATACCTCTACACACAAGCAGCTCTGATCCAAGCATGCACATATACCTCTACACACACTGCAGCTCTGATCCAAGCATGCACATATACCTCTACACACAAGCAGCTCTGATCCAAGCATGCACATATACCTCTACACACAAGCAGCTCTGATCCAAGCATGCACATATACCTCTACACACACTGCAACTCTGATCCAAGCATGCACATATACCTCTCCACACAAGCAGCTCTGATCCAAGCATGCACATATACCTCTCCACACACTGCAGCTCTGATCCAAGCATGCACATATACCTCTACACACACTGCAGCTCTGATCCACGCATGCACATATACCTCTCCACACAAGCAGCTCTGATCCAATCATGCACATATACCTCTACACACAAGCAGCTCTGATCCAAGCATGCACATATACCTCTACACACAAGCAGCTCTGATCCAAGCATGCACATATACCTCTCCACACAAGCAGCTCTGATCCAAGCATGCACATATACCTCTACACACAAGCAGCTCTGATCCAAGCATGCACATATACCTCTACACACAAGCAGCTCTGATCCAAGCATGCACATATACCTCTACACACACTCCAGCTCTGATCCAAGCATGCACATATACCTCTCCACACAAGCAGCTCTGATCCAATCATGCACATATACCTCTACACACAAGCAGCTCTGATCCAAGCATGCGCATATACCTCTACACACAAGCAGCTCTGATCCAATCATGCGCATATACCTCTCCACACAAGCAGCTCTGATCCAAGCATGCGCATATACCTCTACACACAAGCAGCTCTGATCCAAGCATGCACATATACCTCTACACACAAGCAGCTCTGATCCAAGCATGCACATATACCTCTACACACAAGCAGCTCTGATCCAAGCATGCACATATACCTCTACACACAAGCAGCTCTGATCCAAGCATACACATATACCTCTACACACAAGCAGCTCTGATCCAAGCATGCACATATACCTCTACACACAAGCAGCTCTGATCCAAGCATGCACATATACCTCTACACACACAAGCAGCTCTGATCCAAGCATGCACATATACCTCTCCACACAAGCAGCTCTGATCCAAGCATGCACATATACCTCTACACACAAGCAGCTCTGATCCAATCATGCACATATACCTCTACACACAAGCAGCTCTGATCCAAGCATGCACATATACCTCTACACACAAGCAGCTCTGATCCAAGCATGCACATATACCTCTACACACAAGCAGCTCTGATCCAAGCATGCACATATACCTCTCCACACAAGCAGCTCTGATCCAAGCATGCACATATACCTCTACACACAAGCAGCTCTGATCCAAGCATGCACATATACCTCTACACACAAGCAGCTCTGATCCAAGCATGCTCATATACCTCTCCACACAAGCAGCTCTGATCCAAGCATGCACATATACCTCTACACACACTGCAGATTTGTGCACATAACGTAAGGAGATAGCTGTTGTTGTAAAATAGTAATTGCAGAAATGGAGGCAATAAATGCTCGAGTATTAAAGATGTAAATACATCACCATTAAAGCGTAGGTGTGAAAGGCCAATTTACAGATAGCCAAGGCCTCCTGTCATGGAAAAGGGTAGGGGTCCCACTCCACAGACTCTCACTCCAACGCGTTCCGACTAAAACGGTCTTCTTCAGAGAGAAGAAGATTATATATATATATATACAGTGTTCGACAATCCTATACATTTACTCGCCCGGGGCGGGTGGATTTAACCCCCAGGCGAGTAACTATTGGCCCAAGCAGCACACGTGTTTTGTTTTTTAAATTTTCCCTGCTCGCGCTGAAATTTCCCTGCTCGCGCTGAAATTTCCCTGCTCGCGCTGGCTGAAAAAAAAAAAAAAACTCCCCCTACCTGACAGATGATTGGCGCGCGCTCCCAGGCTTTGTGGGCGCGCGGCCAGGCTCTATATGAGCCAGCCCCCAACGAGCGGCCATTTTTTTCCCATGGAGGATGGAGGACACAGTAAGTATTATCTGTGCCTTCCTCCACCTCCCTCCCCTCTCCGGTGCTCCTGCTGCCCGCAGTTATGGTGATGGGAGCGGGGGATGCCCTCTCATGTCCCTGTCCCCCCCCCCCCCGCTTAACCCCCGGTCCCGTGTCAGAGAGCGCAGCGGGGGATGCCCCCTCATGTCCCCGTTCCCTCCCCCCCCCCCGCTTCCCCCCCGGTCCCGTGTCAGAGAGCGCGCCGGGTGATGGGAGCGGGGGATGCCCCCTCATGTCCCCGCTTCCGTCCCCGCTTCTCCCCGGTCCCGCGTCAGAGAGCGCGCCGGGTGATGGGAGCAGGGGATGCCCCCTCATGTCCCCGCTTCCCCCCGGTCCCGCGTCAGAGAGCGCGCCGGGTGATGGGAGCGGGGGATGCCCCCTCATGTCCCCGCTTCCCCCCGGTCCCGCGTCAGAGACCGCGCCGGGTGATGGGAGCGGGGGAAGCCCCCTCATGTGGGAGCGGAGCAGGAGATGGGCAGGGGAGCATGGTGGTGCTGGTCGCGGCCTGTGTGTGTGTATATAGGTGTGTATATATGTGTGTGTGTGTGTATATATGTGTGTGGGAGTATGTGTATGTATGTGGGAGTGTGTGTATGTATGTGGGAGTGTGTGTATGTATGTGGGAGTGTGTGTATGTATGTGAGAGTGTGTGTATGTATGTGAGAGTGTGTGTATGTATGTGGGAGTGTGTGTATGTATGTGGGAGTGTGTGTATGTATGTGGGAGTGTGTGTATGTATGTGGGAGTGTGTGTATGTATGTGGGAGTGTGTGTATGTATGTGTGTGTGTGTGTGTGTATGTATATATATAGGAGAATGTGTATGTGTGTATGGGAGTATGTGTGACACCAGAGGTACCTCCCCCCCCCCCCAATCAGTCAGTCACCCCTGCCCCGGTGAATCAGTCACCCCTGCCCTGGTCAGTCAGTCACCCCTGCCCCGGTCAGTCAG